>NC_134699.1:7292857-7564503 GCF_050947455.1 Rhinoderma darwinii | reverse complement strand
ACTCTGCATAACCATTCAGGGTTTGTAGAAAACTGGGTGACAATTGCTATAGTCACAGTCTACAATGGCTACTTTTACCAGTAGAGACCAAGCATTTGTTGGCTGTGTTGGAGACCAAGATAATCCAGCTTTCCGCAGACCATGAATGGCATTAAAATCTGCATTGTTTTACAAAGATATATATCTTCTCTCCCAATCCTCTCTTCTACTGCTCTGGGTGTCAGTCTTCACTGTCTGGAATTTTATTCATGAATCAGGCAGAATTGCACTATAGGTCCCCTCCAGGGTAGAGGAGTGGCACTGTGGGAAGAACTGAAAAAAAGTTCCATCACCGGTGATCTGTGACCCCCTACGAGGGCAAAGGGGTCTCGAGGCATGTGTAATACTACCCTATTTAGAGGGGTTTTCTGGAATCCCCCACATGTTCTAGTGACATCACATCTAGGTGATCACATGACATGCGAGGGACCCAGAAAACCCCTTAAAGTCTATGGACTGCTTAAGAGATTGTGAATACATGGCATCTATTGAAATCAATGGATGTCCATGTAATTCGCAACACCCCTGTTCCCCCAGAACAAGACCACCTCATTGAAGTGTCTGCTCTGGCTAATACTTGGGGGGCAATCGGAGATCATTAATGCCCCTTAATAACACAGTTGCCTCCCCAAAATGTCAGACTTCTACGTTAAGAGTCTAGGTTGAGGGGTAACCCAACTACACGAGTGTCGCAGAGTTGCTTTACGCAGGACTTGCCTAAACCCAACGCTCAGCCCCATCATTCCTCCGCCCGCTGCTTATTTATTTTCATACATCTCTGTTTCTGATTCATTTTATACGAAAAATAAGTAAAAACAGACATTCCACTAATTGGAAGCAAACAGCAAAACACCAAAAAAAGATGAAAATTCAGTTATAAAAGACGAACAAAAACGCCCTTAAAAAAAAACAAAAGCAAAAAACACACGCACACCCCTGTGTCTGCATTTGGGGAAGCCCCCTGAGGACACATTGCGGGGGGATTTAGCAAATGACATTAATTTTGGCTTAAAATGAGATTCACATTATTGTTGCGGGAGAGGTGGAATCCGGAGCATTTTCCTGTTCTCAATACTGGGATTTTTCTTTCTTTGTTTCAGTAACAGTTAAGGTTAACCCTTCTTGGCCTGACAGGAGGCATCTGGGTAAATAAGGCTACATGATATATTGCTTGAGCGAGGCAATGAGAGTGTTAATTTTGTTCACAATGTAAGAGATAGGAAGATAAATATCCCATACACCTTGTTACACTCATTATTGTGCCGTATTGATATCTGTAATAACTGCCAGGACCACGGCCAGATAGGGATAGTCATTGCATGGTCCATCTCACTACATACAGGAAAGTGCATACCTTATACCAGCTGTACATATATAATTATATACAGAAGATACCCAGGTTATACCAGCATGCTCCATATCACTATATACAGGAAGATGTATAACTTATACCAGCTGTACATATATAATTATATACAGGAGATACCCAGGTTATACCAGCATGCTCCATATCACTATATACAAGAAGATGTATAACTTATACCAGCTGTACATATATAATTATATACAGAAGATGCCCAGGTTATACCAGCATGCTCCATATCACTATATACAAGAAGATGTATAACTTATACCAGCTGTACATATATAATTATATACAGAAGATACCCAGGTTACACCAGCATGCTCCATATCACTATATACAAGAAGATGTATAACTTATACCAGCTGTACATATATAATTATATACAGAAGATACCCAGGTTATACCAACATGCTCCATATCACTATATACAAGATGATGTATAACTTATACCAGCTGTATATATATAATTATATACAGAAGATACCCAGGTTATACCAGCATTCTCCATATCACTATATACAAGAAGATGTATAACTTATACCAGCTGTACATATATAATTATATACAGAAGATACCCAGGTTATACCAGCATGCTCCATATCACTATATACAAGAAGATGTATAACTTATACCAGCTGTACATATATAATTATATACAGAAGATACCCAGGTTATACCAGCATGCTCCATATCACTATATACAAGAAGATGTATAACTTATACCAGCTGTACATATATAATTATATACAGAAGATACCCAGGTTATACCAGCATGCTCCATATCACCATATACAGGAAGATGTGTAACTTATACCAGCTGCACATATATAATTATATACAGAAGATGCCCAGGTTATACCAGCATGCTCCATATCACTATATACAAAAAGATGTATAACTTATACCAGCTGTACATATATAATCATATACAGAAGATACCCAGGTTATACCAGCATGCTCCATATCACTATATACAAGAAGATGTATAACTTATACCAGCTGTACATATATAATTATATACAGAAGATACCCAGGTTATACCAGCATGCTCCATATCACTATATACAAGAAGATGTATAACTTATACCAGCTGTACATATATAATTATATACAGAAGATACCCAGGTTATACCAGCATGCTCCATATCACTATATACAAGAAGATGTGTATCTTATACCAGTTGTACATATATAATTATATACAGAAGATACCCAGGTTATACCAGCATGCTCCATATCACTATATGTATAACTTATACCAGCTGTACATATATAATTATATACAGAAGATACCCAGGTTATACCAGCATGCTCCATATCACTATATACAAGAAGATGTATAACTTATACCAGCTGTACATATATAATTATATACAGAAGATACCCAGGTTATACCAGCATGCTCCATATCACTATATACAAGAAGATGTATAACTTATACCAGCTGTACATATATAATTATATACAGAAGATACCCAGGTTATACCAGCATGCTCCATATCACTATATACAGGAAGATGTATAACTTATACCAGCTGTACATATATAATTATATACAGGAGATACCCAGGTTATACCAGCATGCTCCATATCACTATATACAAGAAGATGTATAATATACCAGCTGTACATATATAATTATATACAGGAGATACCCAGGTTATACCAGCATGCTCCATATCACTATATACAAGAAGATGTATAACTTATACCAGCTGTACATATATAATTATATACAGAAGATGCCCAGGTTACACCAGCATGCTCCATATCACTATATACAAGAAGATGTATAACTTATACCAGCTGTACATATATAATTATATACAGAAGATACCCAGGTTATACCAACATGCTCCATATCACTATATACAAGATGATGTATAACTTATACCAGCTGTATATATATAATTATATACAGAAGATACCCAGGTTATACCAGCATTCTCCATATCACTATATACAAGAAGATGTATAACTTATACCAGCTGTACATATATAATTATATACAGAAGATACCCAGGTTATACCAGCATGCTCCATATCACTATATACAAGAAGATGTATAACTTATACCAGCTGTACATATATAATTATATACAGAAGATACCCAGGTTATACCAGCATGCTCCATATCACTATATACAAGAAGATGTATAACTTATAGCAGCTGTACATATATAATTATATACACAAGATACACAGGTTATACCAGCATGCTCCATATCACTATATACAGGAAGATGTATAACTTATACCAGCTGTACATATATAATTATATACAGAAGATACCTAGGTTATACCAGCATGCTCCATATCACTATATACAAGAAGATGTATAACTTATACCAGCTGTACATATATAATTATATACAGAAGATACCCAGGTTATACCAGCATGCTCCATATCACTATATACAAGAAGATGTATAACTTATACCAGCTGTACATATATAATTATATACAAAAGATACCCAGGTTATACCAGCATGCTCCATATCACCATATACAGGAAGATGTGTAACTTATACCAGCTCCACATATATAATTATATACAGAAGATGTCCAGGTTATACCAGCATGCTCCATATCACTATATACAAGAAGATGTATAACTTATACCAGCTGTACATATATAATTATATACAGAAGATACCCAGGTTATACCAGCATGTTCCATATCACTATATACAAGAAGATGTATAACTTATACCAGTTGTACATATATAATTATATACAGAAGATACCCAGGTTATACCAGCATGCTCCATATCACTATATACAAGATGATGTATAACTTATACCATTTGTACATATATAATTATATACAGAAGATACCCAGGTTATACCAGCATGCTCCATATCACTATATACAAGAAGATGTATAACTTATACCAGCTGTACATATATAATTATACACAGAAGATACCCAGGTTATACCAGCATGCTCCATATCACTATATACAAGAAGGTGTATAACTTATACCAGCTGTACATATACATCTTCTTGTATATAGTGATATGGAGCATGCTGATATAACCTGGGCATCTTCTGTATATAATTATATATGTACAGCTGGTATAAGTTATACATCTTCTTGTATATAGTGATATGGAGCATGCTGGTATAACCTGGGCATCTTCTGTATATAATTATATAACTTATACCAGCTGTACATATATAATTATATACAGAAGATGCCCAGGTTATACCAGCTGTACATGTATAATTTTATACAGAAGATACCCAGGTTATACCAGCATGCTCCATATCACTATATACAAGAAGATGTATAACTTATACCAGCTGTACATATATAATTATATACAGAAGATACCCAGGTTATACCAGCATGCTCCATATCACTATATACAAGAAGATGTATAACTTATACCAGTTGTACATATATAATTATATACAGAAGATACCCAGGTTATACCAGCATGCTCCATATCACTATATACAAGAAGATGTATAACTTATACCAGCTGTACATATATAATTATATACAGAAGATACCCAGGTTATACCAGCATGCTCCATATCACTATATACAAGAAGATGTATAACTTATACCAGCTGTACATATATAATTATATACAGAAGATGCCCAGGTTATACCAGCTGTACATGTATAATTTTATACAGAAGATACCCAGGTTATACCAGCATGCTCCATATCACTATATACAAGAAGATGTATAACTTATACCAGCTGTACATATATAATTATATACAGAAGATGCCCAGGTTACACCAGCATGCTCCTTATCACTATATACAAGAAGATGTATAACTTATACCAGCTGTACATATATAATTATATACAGAAGATACCCAGGTTATACTAGCATGCTCCATATCACTATATACAAGAAGATGTATAACTTATACCAGCTGTACATATATAATTATATACAGAAGATACCCAGGTTATACCAGCATGCTCCATATCACTATATACAAGAAGATGTATAACTTATACCAGCTGTACATATATAATTATATACAGAAGATACCCAGGTTATACCAGCATGCTCCATATCACCATATACAGGAAGATGTGTAACTTATACCAGCTGCACATATATAATTATATACAGAAGATGCCCAGGTTATACCAGCATGCTCCATATCACTATATACAAGAAGATGTATAACTTATACCAGCTGTACATATATAATCATATACAGAAGATACCCAGGTTATACCAGCATGCTCCATATCACTATATACAAGAAGATGTATAACTTATACCAGCTGTACATATATAATTATATACAGAAGATACCCAGGTTATACCAGCATGCTCCATATCACTATATACAAGAAGATGTATAACTTATACCAGTTGTACATATATAATTATATACAGAAGATACCCAGGTTATACCAGCATGCTCCATATCACTATATACAAGAAGATGTATAACTTATACCAGTTGTACATATATAATTATATACAGAAGATACCCAGGTTATACCAGCATGCTCCATATCACTATATACAAGAAGATGTATAACTTATACCAGCTGTACATATATAATTATATACAGAAGATACCCAGGTTATACCAGCATGCTCCATATCACTATATACAAGAAGATGTATAACTTATACCAGTTGTACATATATAATTATATACAGAAGATACCCAGGTTATACCAGCATGATCCATATCACTATATACAAGATGATGTATAACTTATACCAGCTGTACATATACATCTTCTTGTATATAGTGATATGGAGCATGCTGGTATAACCTGGGCATCTTCTGTATATAATTATATATGTACAGCTGGTATAAGTTATACATCTTCTTGTATATAGTGATATGGATCATGCTGGTATAACCTGGGCATCTTCTGTATATAATTATATAACTTATACCAGCTGTACATATATAATTATATACAGAAGATGCCCAGGTTATACCAGCTGTACATGTATAATTTTATACAGAAGATACCCAGGTTATACCAGCATGCTCCATATCACTATATACAAGAAGATGTATAACTTATACCAGCTGTACATATATAATTATATACAGAAGATACCCAGGTTATACCAGCATGCTCCATATCACTATATACAAGAAGATGTATAACTTATACCAGCTGTACATATATAATTATATACAGTATATACAGAAGATACCCAGGTTATACCAGCATGCTCCATATCACTATATACAAGAAGATGTATAACTTATACCAGTTGTACATATATAATTATATACAGAAGATACCCAGGTTATACCAGCATGCTCCATATCACTATATACAAGAAGATGTATAACTTATACCAGCTGTACATATACATCTTCTTGTATATAGTGATATGGAGCATGCAGGTATAACCTGGGCATCTTCTGTATATAATTATATATGTACAGCTGGTATAAGTTATACATCTTCTTGTATATAGTGATATGGAGCATGCTGGTATAACCTGGGCATCTTCTGTATATAATTATATAACTTATACCAGCTGTACATATATAATTATATACAGAAGATGCCCAGGTTATACCAGCTGTACATGTATAATTTTATACAGAAGATACCCAAGTTATACCAGCATGCTCCATATCACTATATACAAGAAGATGTATAACTTATACCAGCTGTACATATATAATTATATACAGAAGATACCCAGGTTATACCAGCATGCTCCATATCACTATATACAAGAAGATGTATAACTTATACCAGCTGTACATATATAATTATATACAGAAGATGCCCAGGTTATACCAGCATGCTCCATATCGCTATATACAAGAAGATGTATAACTTATACCAGCTGTACATATATAATTATATACAGAAGATACCCAGGTTATACCAGCATGCTCCATATCACTATATACAAGAAGATGTATAACTTATACCAGCTGTACATATATAATTATATACAGAAGATGCCCAGGTTATACCAGCATGCTCCATATCGCTATATACAAGAAGATGTATAACTTATACCAGCTGTACATATATAATTATATACAGAAGATGCCCAGGTTATACCAGCATGCTCCATATCACTATATACAGGAAGATGTATAACTTATACCAGCTGTACATATATAATTATATACAGAAGATACCCGGGTTATACCAGCATGCTCCATATCACTATATTCAAGAAGATGTATAACTTATACCAGCTGAACATATATAATTATATACAGAAAATACCCAGGTTATACCAGCTGTACATATATAATTATATATAGAAGATACCCAGGTTATACCAGCATGCTCCATATCACTATATACAAGAAGATGTATAACTTATACCAGCTGTACATATATAATTATATACAGAAAATACCCAGGTTAGACCAGCATGCTCCATATCACTATATACAAGAAGATGTATAACTTATACCAGCTGTACATATATAATTACATACAGAAGATACCCAGGTTATACCAGCATGCTCCATATCACTATATACAAGAAGATGTATACCGTATACCAGCTGTACATATATAATTATATACAGGAGATACCCAGGTTATACCAGCATGCTCCATATCACTATATACAAGAAGATGTATAACTTATACCCGCTTTACATATATAATTATATACAGAAGATGCCCAGGTTATACCAGCATGCTCCATATCACTATATACAAGAAGATGTATAACTTATACTAGCTGTACATATATAATTATATACAGAAGATACCCGGGTTATACCAGCATGCGCCATATCACTATATACAAGAAGATGTATAACTTATACCAGCTGTACATATATAATTATACACAGAAGATACCCAGGTTATACCAGCATGCTCCATATCACCATATACAGGAAGATGTGTAACTTATACCAGCTGCACATATATAATTATATACAGAAGATGCCCAGGTTATACCAGCATGCTCCATATCACTATATACAAGAAGATGTATAACTTATACCAGCTGTACATATATAATCATATACAGAAGATACCCAGGTTATACCAGCATGCTCCATATCACTATATACAAGAAGATGTATAACTTATACCAGCTGTACATATATAATTATATACAGAAGATACCCAGGTTATACCAGCATGCTCCATATCACTATATACAAGAAGATGTATAACTTATACCAGTTGTACATATATAATTATATACAGAAGATACCCAGGTTATACCAGCATGCTCCATATCACTATATACAAGAAGATGTATAACTTATACCAGTTGTACATATATAATTATATACAGAAGATACCCAGGTTATACCAGCATGCTCCATATCACTATATACAAGAAGATGTATAACTTATACCAGCTGTACATATATAATTATATACAGAAGATACCCAGGTTATACCAGCATGCTCCATATCACTATATACAAGATGATGTATAACTTATACCATTTGTACATATATAATTATATACAGAAGATACCCAGGTTATACCAGCATGCTCCATATCACTATATACAAGAAGATGTATAACTTATACCAGCTGTACATATATAATTATACACAGAAGATACCCAGGTTATACCAGCATGCTCCATATCACTATATACAAGAAGGTGTATAACTTATACCAGCTGTACATATACATCTTCTTGTATATAGTGATATGGAGCATGCTGATATAACCTGGGCATCTTCTGTATATAATTATATATGTACAGCTGGTATAAGTTATACATCTTCTTGTATATAGTGATATGGAGCATGCTGGTATAACCTGGGCATCTTCTGTATATAATTATATAACTTATACCAGCTGTACATATATAATTATATACAGAAGATGCCCAGGTTATACCAGCTGTACATGTATAATTTTATACAGAAGATACCCAGGTTATACCAGCATGCTCCATATCACTATATACAAGAAGATGTATAACTTATACCAGCTGTACATATATAATTATATACAGAAGATACCCAGGTTATACCAGCATGCTCCATATCACTATATACAAGAAGATGTATAACTTATACCAGTTGTACATATATAATTATATACAGAAGATACCCAGGTTATACCAGCATGCTCCATATCACTATATACAAGAAGATGTATAACTTATACCAGCTGTACATATATAATTATATACAGAAGATACCCAGGTTATACCAGCATGCTCCATATCACTATATACAAGAAGATGTATAACTTATACCAGCTGTACATATATAATTATATACAGAAGATGCCCAGGTTATACCAGCTGTACATGTATAATTTTATACAGAAGATACCCAGGTTATACCAGCATGCTCCATATCACTATATACAAGAAGATGTATAACTTATACCAGCTGTACATATATAATTATATACAGAAGATGCCCAGGTTACACCAGCATGCTCCTTATCACTATATACAAGAAGATGTATAACTTATACCAGCTGTACATATATAATTATATACAGAAGATACCCAGGTTATACTAGCATGCTCCATATCACTATATACAAGAAGATGTATAACTTATACCAGCTGTACATATATAATTATATACAGAAGATACCCAGGTTATACCAGCATGCTCCATATCACTATATACAAGAAGATGTATAACTTATACCAGCTGTACATATATAATTATATACAGAAGATGCCCAGGTTATACCAGCATGCTCCATATCGCTATATACAAGAAGATGTATAACTTATACCAGCTGTACATATATAATTATATACAGAAGATACCCAGGTTATACCAGCATGCTCCATATCACTATATACAAGAAGATGTATAACTTATACCAGCTGTACATATATAATTATATACAGAAGATGCCCAGGTTATACCAGCATGCTCCATATCGCTATATACAAGAAGATGTATAACTTATACCAGCTGTACATATATAATTATATACAGAAGATGCCCAGGTTATACCAGCATGCTCCATATCACTATATACAGGAAGATGTATAACTTATACCAGCTGTACATATATAATTATATACAGGAGATACCCAGGTTATACCAGCATGCTCCATATCACTATAAACAAGAAGATGTAGAACTCATACCAGCTGTACATATATAATTATATACAGAAGATACCCGGGTTATACCAGCATGCTCCATATCACTATATTCAAGAAGATGTATAACTTATACCAGCTGAACATATATAATTATATACAGAAAATACCCAGGTTATACCAGCTGTACATATATAATTATATATAGAAGATACCCAGGTTATACCAGCATGCTCCATATCACTATATACAAGAAGATGTATAACTTATACCAGCTGTACATATATAATTATATACAGAAAATACCCAGGTTAGACCAGCATGCTCCATATCACTATATACAAGAAGATGTATAACTTATACCAGCTGTACATATATAATTACATACAGAAGATACCCAGGTTATACCAGCATGCTCCATATCACTATATACAAGAAGATGTATACCGTATACCAGCTGTACATATATAATTATATACAGGAGATACCCAGGTTATACCAGCATGCTCCATATCACTATATACAAGAAGATGTATAACTTATACCAGCTGCACATATATAATTATATACAGAAGATGCCCAGGTTATACCAGCATGCTCCATATCACTATATACAAGAAGATGTATAACTTATACCAGCTGTACATATATAATCATATACAGAAGATACCCAGGTTATACCAGCATGCTCCATATCACTATATACAAGAAGATGTATAACTTATACCAGCTGTACATATATAATTATATACAGAAGATACCCAGGTTATACCAGCATGCTCCATATCACTATATACAAGAAGATGTATAACTTATACCAGTTGTACATATATAATTATATACAGAAGATACCCAGGTTATACCAGCATGCTCCATATCACTATATACAAGAAGATGTATAACTTATACCAGTTGTACATATATAATTATATACAGAAGATACCCAGGTTATACCAGCATGCTCCATATCACTATATACAAGAAGATGTATAACTTATACCAGCTGTACATATATAATTATATACAGAAGATACCCAGGTTATACCAGCATGCTCCATATCACTATATACAAGAAGATGTATAACTTATACCAGTTGTACATATATAATTATATACAGAAGATACCCAGGTTATACCAGCATGCTCCATATCACTATATACAAGATGATGTATAACTTATACCAGCTGTACATATACATCTTCTTGTATATAGTGATATGGAGCATGCTGGTATAACCTGGGCATCTTCTGTATATAATTATATATGTACAGCTGGTATAAGTTATACATCTTGTTGTATATAGTGATATGGATCATGCTGGTATAACCTGGGCATCTTCTGTATATAATTATATAACTTATACCAGCTGTACATATATAATTATATACAGAAGATGCCCAGGTTATACCAGCTGTACATGTATAATTTTATACAGAAGATACCCAGGTTATACCAGCATGCTCCATATCACTATATACAAGAAGATGTATAACTTATACCAGCTGTACATATATAATTATATACAGAAGATACCCAGGTTATACCAGCATGCTCCATATCACTATATACAAGAAGATGTATAACTTATACCAGCTGTACATATATAATTATATACAGTATATACAGAAGATACCCAGGTTATACCAGCATGCTCCATATCACTATATACAAGAAGATGTATAACTTATACCAGTTGTACATATATAATTATATACAGAAGATACCCAGGTTATACCAGCATGCTCCATATCACTATATACAAGAAGATGTATAACTTATACCAGCTGTACATATACATCTTCTTGTATATAGTGATATGGAGCATGCAGGTATAACCTGGGCATCTTCTGTATATAATTATATATGTACAGCTGGTATAAGTTATACATCTTCTTGTATATAGTGATATGGAGCATGCTGGTATAACCTGGGCATCTTCTGTATATAATTATATAACTTATACCAGCTGTACATATATAATTATATACAGAAGATGCCCAGGTTATACCAGCTGTACATGTATAATTTTATACAGAAGATACCCAAGTTATACCAGCATGCTCCATATCACTATATACAAGAAGATGTATAACTTATACCAGCTGTACATATATAATTATATACAGAAGATACCCAGGTTATACCAGCATGCTCCATATCACTATATACAAGAAGATGTATAACTTATACCAGCTGTACATATATAATTATATACAGAAGATGCCCAGGTTATACCAGCATGCTCCATATCGCTATATACAAGAAGATGTATAACTTATACCAGCTGTACATATATAATTATATACAGAAGATACCCAGGTTATACCAGCATGCTCCATATCACTATATACAAGAAGATGTATAACTTATACCAGCTGTACATATATAATTATATACAGAAGATGCCCAGGTTATACCAGCATGCTCCATATCGCTATATACAAGAAGATGTATAACTTATACCAGCTGTACATATATAATTATATACAGAAGATGCCCAGGTTATACCAGCATGCTCCATATCACTATATACAGGAAGATGTATAACTTATACCAGCTGTACATATATAATTATATACAGGAGATACCCAGGTTATACCAGCATGCTCCATATCACTATAAACAAGAAGATGTAGAACTCATACCAGCTGTACATATATAATTATATACAGAAGATACCCGGGTTATACCAGCATGCTCCATATCACTATATTCAAGAAGATGTATAACTTATACCAGCTGAACATATATAATTATATACAGAAAATACCCAGGTTATACCAGCTGTACATATATAATTATATATAGAAGATACCCAGGTTATACCAGCATGCTCCATATCACTATATACAAGAAGATGTATAACTTATACCAGCTGTACATATATAATTATATACAGAAAATACCCAGGTTAGACCAGCATGCTCCATATCACTATATACAAGAAGATGTATAACTTATACCAGCTGTACATATATAATTACATACAGAAGATACCCAGGTTATACCAGCATGCTCCATATCACTATATACAAGAAGATGTATACCGTATACCAGCTGTACATATATAATTATATACAGGAGATACCCAGGTTATACCAGCATGCTCCATATCACTATATACAAGAAGATGTATAACTTATACCCGCTTTACATATATAATTATATACAGAAGATGCCCAGGTTATACCAGCATGCTCCATATCACTATATACAAGAAGATGTATAACTTATACTAGCTGTACATATATAATTATATACAGAAGATACCCGGGTTATACCAGCATGCGCCATATCACTATATACAAGAAGATGTATAACTTATACCAGCTGTACATATATAATTATACACAGAAGATACCCAGGTTATACCAGCATGCTCCATATCACTATATACAAGAAGATGTGTAACTTATACCAGCTGTACATATATAATTATACACAGAAGATACCCAGGTTATACCAGCATGCTCCATATCACTATATACAAGAAGATGTATAACTTATACCAGCTGTACATATATAATTATATACAGAAGATACCCAGGTTATACCAGCATGCTCCATATCACTATATACAAGAAGATGTGTATCTTATACCAGCTGTACATATATAATTATATACAGAAGATACCCAGGTTATACCAGCATGCTCCATATCACTATATACAAGAAGATGTATAACTTATACCAGCTGTACATATATAATTATATACAGAAGATGCCCAGGTTACACCAGCATGCTCCATATCACTATATACAAGATGTATAACTTATACCAGCTGTACATATATAATTATATACAAAAGATACCCAGGTTATACTAGCATGCTCCATATCACTATATACAAGAAGATGTATAACTTATACCAGCTGTACATATATAATTATATACAGAAGATACCCAGGTTATACCAGCATGCTCCATATCACTATATACAGGAAGATGTATAACTTATACCAGCTGTACATATATAATTATATACAGAAGATACCCAGGTTATACCAGCATGCTCCATATCACTATATACAAGAAGATGTATAACTTATACCAGCTGTACATATATAATTATATACAGAAGATACCCAGGTTATACCAGCATGCTCCATATCACTATATACAAGAAGATGTATAACTTATACCAGCTGTACATATATAATTATATACAGAACATACCCAGGTTATACCAGCATGCGCCACATCACTATATACAGGAAGATGTATAACTTATACCAGCTGTACATATATAATTATATACAGAAGATACCCAGGTTATACCAGCATGCTCCATATCACTATATACAAGAAGATGTATAACTTATACTAGCTGTACATATATAATTATATACAGAAGATACCCGGGTTATACCAGCATGCGCCATATCACTATATACAAGAAGATGTATAACTTATACCAGCTGTACATATATAATTATACACAGAAGATACCCAGGTTATACCAGCATGCTCCATATCACTATATACAAGAAGATGTGTAACTTATACCAGCTGTACATATATAATTATACACAGAAGATACCCAGGTTATACCAGCATGCTCCATATCACTATATACAAGAAGATGTATAACTTATACCAGCTGTACATATATAATTATATACAGAAGATACCCAGGTTATACCAGCATGCTCCATATCACTATATACAAGAAGATGTGTATCTTATACCAGCTGTACATATATAATTATATACAGAAGATACCCAGGTTATACCAGCATGCTCCATATCACTATATACAAGAAGATGTATAACTTATACCAGCTGTACATATATAATTATATACAGAAGATGCCCAGGTTACACCAGCATGCTCCATATCACTATATACAAGATGTATGACTTATACCAGCTGTACATATATAATTATATACAAAAGATACCCAGGTTATACTAGCATGCTCCATATCACTATATACAAGAAGATGTATAACTTATACCAGCTGTACATATATAATTATATACAGAAGATACCCAGGTTATACCAGCATGCTCCATATCACTATATACAGGAAGATGTATAACTTATACCAGCTGTACATATATAATTATATACAGAAGATACCCAGGTTATACCAGCATGCTCCATATCACTATATACAAGAAGATGTATAACTTATACCAGCTGTACATATATAATTATATACAGAAGATACCCAGGTTATACCAGCATGCTCCATATCACTATATACAAGAAGATGTATAACTTATACCAGCTGTACATATATAATTATATACAGAACATACCCAGGTTATACCAGCATGCGCCACATCACTATATACAGGAAGATGTATAACTTATACCAGCTGTACATATATAATTATATACAGAAGATACCCAGGTTATACCAGCATGCTCCATATCACTATATACAAGAAGATGTATAACTTATACCAGCTGTACATATATAATTATATACAGAAGATACCCAGGTTATACCAGCATGCTCCATATCACTATATACAGGAAGATGTATAACTTATACCAGCTGTACATATATAATTATATACAGAAGATACCCAGGTTATACCAGCATGCTCCATATCACTATATACAGGAAGATGTATAACTTATACCAGCTGTACATATATAATTATATACAGAAGATACCCAGGTTATAGCAGCATGCTCCATATCACTATATACAAGAAGATGTATAACTTATACCAGCTGTACATATATAATTATATACAGAAGATGCCCAGGTTATACCAGCATGCGCCATATCACTATATACAAGTATTTAAGGGAATTTATTTGCTATTGTGATTATATTTCTTTAATAGTTCGGGTTTTCATGTGGGTAATGTAATCACATAGGGAATAATGGAGTGGTCATAATTCATTATTCACCATCACCCAGCCTGTTATCCTGGCACCCTAGAAACCCGACTCAGATATCTCCTGTCCACCCGTCTCCTTCATGTCACCTGTTTGCACCCAGCTTCCTTGTGCTGCTTATCTCTGTGGTCATTCTGCTTCCGCCAGCGACTCTCCTCTCAGCTGCCCAGACAAACATCAGATCTCACAGAGGAAATCTTGGCAGAGAAATGATATAACTGGGGGCTGAGGATTTAACCCGATCACTAGCAGCAGCGACTAATTCCACCTTTGTCTTATTGATGGTTTACAATAATATACGATGCAGACTGCGTGGAATAGTTGTTTTTTTTACGCAAATGCGATAATCTTTTTAAACTTTATACTGAACCACTGCACTATACCCAGGATATATGGTCCTACAGCCAAGAAATACAGTTCTAGAGCTACAAAACATGGTCCTACAGCCAAGAAATACAGTTCTAGAGGTACGAAACATGGTCCTACAGCCAAGAGATACAGTTCTAGAGCTACAAAACATGGTCCTACAGCCAAGAGATACAGTTCTAGAGCTACAGAACATGGTCCTACAGCCAAGAAATACAGTTCTAGAGCTACGAAACATGGTCCTACAGCCAAGAAATACAGTTCTAGAGCTACGAAACATGGTCCTACAGCCAAGAAAGCTATTCCTAGAGAAGTGGTTCTAGAGCCAAGTAGTCCTACAGCAAATAAACAATGTGCTAGACTCAAGAGAGTTCCTAGAACCATGAGTAGCCTTCCAAGGGCCAACAGACATGGTCCTAGAGTCAATAGACGTGTTCATAGAGTTATGGGACATATTTTTACTGCCAAAAGACTTTTACCTGAAGTCAAGGGATAGGGTCCCTGACCCAAAAGCCATGAAATGTGTTCAAAGAACCAATAAACGTGTTCCTAAAGCCAAGAATTGTTGTCCTAGACCCAGGAGACCTGTTTCTAGAGCCAAGAGACTTCCTAAATCCAAAAGACTGGTCATAGACCTAAGAGCTCATTGAGTCCTAGAGTCAAGAGATGCATTTCTAGAGTCAAGAGATGTGGTCGTAAGACCAACAGTCATCATATTACAGCCAAGAGATATGGTCCTACAGCCAAGAGATATGGTCCTACAGCCAAGAAATATGGTCCTACAGCCAAGAGATATGGTCCTACAGCCAAGAAATATGGTCCTACAGCCAAGAGATATGGTCCTACAGCCAAGAGATATGGTCCTACAGCCAAGAAATATGGTCCTACAGCCAAGAGATATGGTCCTACAGCCAAGAGATATGGTCTTACAGCCAAGAGATATGGTCCTACAGCCAAGAAATATGGTCCTACAGCCAAGAGATATGGTCCTACAGCCAAGAGATATGGTCCTACAGCCAAGAAATATGGTCACACAGCCAAGAGATATGGTCCTACAGCCAAGAGATATGGTCTTACAGCCAAGAGATATGGTCCTACAGCCAAGAGATATGGTCCTACAGCCAAGAGATATGGTCCTACAGCCAAGAGATATGGTCCTACAGCCAAGAAATATGGTCCTACAGCCAAGAGATATGGTCCTACAGCCAAGAGATATGGTCTTACAGCCAAGAGATATGGTCCTACAGCCAAGAAATATGGTCCTACAGCCAAGAGATATGGTCCTACAGCCAAGAGATATGGTCCTACAGCCAAGAAATATGGTCACACAGCCAAGAGATGTGGTCCTACAGCCAAGAGATATGGTCTTACAGCCAAGAGATATGGTCCTACAGCCAAGAAATATGGTCCTACAGCCAAGAGATATGGTCCTACAGCCAAGAGATATGATCCTACAGCCAAGAGATATGGTCCTACAGCCAAGAGATATGATCCTACAGCCAAGAGATATGGTCCTACAGCCAAGAGATATGATCCTACAGCCAAGAGATATGGTCCTACAGCCAAGAGATATGGTCCTACAGCCAATAGATATGATCCTACAGCCAAGAGATATGGTCCTACAGCCAAGAGATATGGTCCTACAGCCAAGAGATATGATCCTACAGCCAAGAGATATGGTCCTACAGCCAAGAGATATGGTCCTACAGCCAAGAGATATGATCCTACAGCCAAGAGATATGGTCCTAGACCCAGAGCGAGGAGATGTGATATAGATGGGATATTGGGGAAGTTCTAGAGGTAGGAAAGTTCCTTGAGCAAGGAGAAGCGGTTCTTGGCAAACAGACATGTGCCTAAAGTCAAGAGATATGATCTTAGTGCAAAGAGATGCATGTTCAAACTCAAAAGACGCGATTTGATGCATTTTTCGATGTGGTTGCGTTTTTTGTTGTTGTTGCCATAACCGCATCAAAAAACGCACCAAATCGTGGTAGAAACGCATGCGGTTTTTGGGTGTGTTTTTTCAATGCAGTTCTAATCGCAACTTAACTGCAATGTGTGAGTGGACCCTGAGGATACAAACACACACGGTATATTCAGGGCGGATACACTGCGTCAAGCTACGCAGCGTATCCGCCCTGAACACCACAGGGAATGGCGTCCGAAATCCCGCACCACACTGGTGCGTTTTTTCGGGCGTAAATTCCGCTGCGTAAATTATCGCACATAGTTATTCCGTCCCTCCTCTAACGTTCGTTCCAGCTTCTCTGGATGGCATTCCATGTGACTGCTGCAGCCTGTGATTGGCTGCAGCGGTCACATGGCCGGCAACGTCATCCAGGGAGGCCGGACCGGAGAAGAAGCAGGGAACTTTTTTTTTTCTTACTTGCGATTTTTGCAGCGGAATCGCTGTGATTCTATCGCAAATATCGCAACACACACCGCTTTGTTGCGGGTTTAAACACCCCATTAAATTCAATGGGAAAACCCGCAACAGAAGAGCTGCGATTATGCAGCATTAATTGACATGCTGCGGTTGAAGAAATTGCACCGCAGGTCAATTTATGTGCGTTTTTTGTGGAAATTGCGATTTGTGGAAATCTCACCCACACTGCTGCTACTCCGTTGCGGAAAATCCGCAGTGTTTATGCCGTGTATGTTCGTACCCTAAGTCTGGATTCACATATAGCGTTTTGCTGCGTTTTCGGGTATTTTCAGCAACCTTATTTGTTTTTTTAGCGCTGCCAGATATTACATTAAAGTCTATAGTAATATAAAATTCACTACACACAACTCCGTTTTGGTTTGTTGTGTTTTTGTGGTCAGTGGCGTTTTTTTTCAAACGCAGATTGCTCTGGGTATAGCGTTTTTTTCAGGCGTTTTTCAAAAGACTTCAAAAATGGCAGAAAAAAAAAAAAGCACCTGCAAAATCACACCAAAATGTAAAACACCACCAAAAACAACACAAAAAAAGCTTACACTACATTTTAATAACGCTGGTGTTTTTAAAAGCATTTTTTTGATGCAGTTTAAATTGCCAGAAAAATTGTGTGTGAAGGAGGCCTAACCTTGGTACCAGCGCTCCACCCAGCGGCCCAGGTGTTATTGATTAGCACTAGACAGCAGTTTCTACCTGTTTGCTCTCGGTTTGTCCACTGTGACCACGTGGAGAGGTGAGCGTTTTTTAATGATCTATTTACGTGCTTGTAGTGCGATGGTCTTTTGCGTGTTGCTTTGCCAGGAGCCAAGGTGGCACAGCCTGGCAGCATGGGTACTGATCGGCTTCTGGGTTGCTCCCCCTGCAGGTGCTGTGTTGTAGCGGCCGCCCTGCATGGCTACAACTACTACAGTAGGGACCGTGAAGCGCCATGTTGCCTTATAGAGTGTGATCAAAATGTTTACTAATTCCCTCGTGTCCATTTTTATATTAATAGATCGCTGCAAAAATTGTCCGTGCGAACAAGTCCTTTTTTTCCCTCTCGTCCGTATACATTTCTTCTAATCTGCTCCTAAAAAGTTGGATGAATACCAAGACGACCGTCATTGCAGCTCTCGCAGACTTGTCACCAGGCTTTCTTAGCATCCTGAGAAGCGTCGTGCTTACACGGTACATCCTCGTGCCGGTCTGAATGCACAACTTCAGGACTGTAGGGACGCTGGGTGACAACCCCTTTGTAATGGCGGCCGTGTTTGGTTATCTCTCAACTTGTCACCTAGAAACAATTAGAAAATGACTGAATAGAATATAAAAAAAAAAAAATACTTCACGCAAGGGAACGATTCAGTGACTTCTATTAACAGGTCGTTTTTGTTTTTTTTATGGGGAAATGCCCTTTAATAAACTAAAACATTGCCCTTGGGGTCCATGGATGTCATTGATCCCCCAATCTTCTACTGTAGACGCAGTGATTCATGAAAACCGGGTCATATGTGGAAGCTCTCACAGGATAACATGGGAAGTGATTCAATGACGCCAAGCGACAACGAATTAATGACCAGAATGACATTACGAGGGACGCGTCACCCTTTCTGCATTTCGCTACACGGCAAGGGCTGACGAGGATCTGTCCCGGGGAGGTGTCCCCCGAAGGGGTTAACTCAAGTCACATTGGCCCGGGCTACACAATGCCCTCGGCTCCACGTTTTTAATGTGCGGGAATCTGTACAAACAGGAAGCTCTCAGCCCGGCTACGAGTCGGGAAGTTGGAGATGGGAGCGAGAGGTCCAGAGAGGCGGAAGCGGACAGGAAATTCCCTTTGCTTATCTCTGGTCCGCAGGACTCGCTCAGCCTTCCACAAAAACACACAGCTGGAGAGCTTCCCAGCGGCCCTCAGCCAGTAAATGGGGGGGCAAGGGGGTGGGGGTAGGTATATAGGACTATCGAGAGGATGGGACTTCAGTATATCTATGAGCTATATATTACATATTCTGTCGTATGACTTTAAATGGGCCATTGGGACCCAGGCGGGTCCCCCTAAAAACAAAAATTTCCATTAAAATGTTTTTAGATTTAGTCATTTAATTTCATCTGGGAAAGTTGAGTAATGAGTCCACTAATATGGCTGCTGTCGCAGCTCCCGCATGGGTTGCTACCCAGCTTTCCCAAATTTTTGAAATGCAGACCGGGCTAGTAATTTAGCAATATAGGATCACTAAGAAGATTTGGCATGCAGAAGTCTGGAAAAGCTGGGTGGAAACTCTTAAGAGAGCAGTAATGATGGTCCTGTTTATTGTTACTCAGCTTTACAAGAATCAGATGTAACTGAGATGTAGATTTTCAGGGGAATGCTCTTTACATTTGCATCTCGCAATTTACAGGGAAATGTTACGTTTCCCAATATTTTTTAGAATTCCAGGGATATTATTCATATTATTACGTCATATCCTGTTTCCATGACTTTTCATTCCATTATTTTTATGGCATAATCGCGAACAACGTTCAAACTTCCCATGTATATCGTAGCAAAAAAAAATATGTCTGCCAACACCTAATGTTTGTGTGATTTTACCAAAAAACCACTTACCGTATAAAATCAAACGAATCAACTTAGAATCCATTCTGCAGCCATAGGGTCCAGCGGCCATCCTCCCTATGTGAAATGTATTGGAGACCATTCAATTTTTTTATGCTAATGTTATAACCCTCCGCCACAACCTCTGAATTGTTGAGAAATTGGTTCCAGAAATAGGATCAATCTTATTGAAGATTTTTGAACTCGCATATGAAAAGAACAGACAAAGGGTTAGTACATATGATGCACCATACTACACCAGAATAATACCGCCATACACTGCTTAAATAATACCACCATATAGTGCTTAAATAATACCACCATACAGTGCTTAAATAATACCGCCATACACTGCTTAAATAATACTGCCATACAGTGCTTAAATAATACCAACATACAGTGCTCACATAATACTGCCATACAGTGCTCACATAATACTGCCATACAGTGCTCAAATAATACCGCCATACAGTGCTCAAATAATGCCACCATACACTGCTTAAATAATACTGCCATACAGTGCTTAAATAATACTGCCATACAGTGCTTAAATAATACCGCCATACACTGCTTAAATAATACTGCCATACAGTGCTTAAATAATACTGCCATACAGTGCTTAAATAATACCGCCATACAGTGCTTAAATAATGCTGCCATACAGTGCTCAAATAATACCACCATACAGTGCTCAAATAATACCACCATACAGTGCTCAAATAATACCACCATACAGTGCTCAAATAATACCACCATACAGTGCTCAAATAATACCACCATACTGTGCTCAAATAATATCACCATACAGTGCTCAAATACCACCATACAGAGTGCAAATTATACCATCATACAGTGCTCTAATAATACCAACATACAGTGCTCAAATAATACCACCATACAGAGTGCAAATTATACCACCATACAGTGACCAAATAATACCACCATACAGAGTGCAAATAATACCACCATACAGTGCTCAAATAATACCACCATACAGTGCTCAAATAATACCACCATACAGTGCTCAAATAATACCATCATACTGTGCTCACACAACACCATCATACAGTGCTCAAATAATACCAACATACAGTTCTCAAATAATACCAACATACAGAGCTCAAATAATATCACCATACAGTGCTCAAAGAATACCACCATACAGTGCTCAAATAATACCAACATACAGTGCTCAAATAATACCAACATACAGTGCTCAAATAATACCACCATACAGTGCTCAAATAATACCAACATACAGTGCTCAAATAGTACCAACATAGAGTACCCAAATAATACCAACATACAGTGCTCAAATAATACCAACATACAGTGCTCAAATAGTACCATCATAGAGTACCCAAATAATACCACCATACAGTGCTCAAATAATACCACCATACAGTTCTCAAATAATACCAACATACAGTGCTCAAATAGTACCAACATAGAGTACCCAAATAATACCACCATACAGTGCTCAAATAATACCACCATACAGTGCTCAAATAATACCACCATACAGTGCTCAAATAATACCACCATACAGTGCTCAAATAATACCACCATACAGTGCTCAAATAATACCAACATACAGTGCTCAAATAATACCACCATACAGTGCTCAAATAGTACCAACATAGAGTACCCAAATAATACCAACATACAGTGCTCAAATAATACCACCATACAGTGCTCAAATAATACCAACATACAGTGCTCAAATAATACCAACATACAGTGCTCAAATAATACCACCATACAGTGCTCAAATAGTACCATCATAGAGTAACCAAATAATACCACCATACAGTACTCAAATAATACCAACATACAGTGCTCACATAATACTGCCATACAGTGCCCAATTACCACCATGTAATGCTCAAATAATACCAACGTACATTGCTCAAATAATACCATCATACAGTGCAGAAACAATACCGCCATACAGTGCTAAAATAATAACAAACAGTGCTCAAATGACACCACCATACAGTGCTCAAATGGAACCATCCTAGAATACCCAAATAATACTGCCATACTGTGCTCAAATAATACCAACAAACAGTGCTCAAATAATACCAACATACGGTTCAGAAATAATACTATCATACAGGGATCAAATTATACCAGTGTACAGCACATAAATAGAATTGCCATGCAGTTCATAAATCATATTTCTATGCCACAGGAATATAATACTGTTCTATGCTGCTCATATTAGACCACACTTTAGTGCTGAAATTCTATCCTCAATGCCCAAATAATACCACCATACAGTGCATCAATAGTAATGACTTGCTGCGCAGAAAACAAGCCACCATTATGAAAGGGGTTGTCTCAGGATGACAACCCCTGTGTATATGCCCTATTAGGCTAGGGGTGTTAGGACTCCATTATGAAAGGGGCTGTCTGTGAGGGATCAACCCCCTTAAAGGGGTATTCTAATCTCGGACATTTATGCCATAAATGTCTTATTGATGTGGATCCTGCACTTATCTCTAGAACGAGACCCCTGACCCGGTCCTACCTTGTCCCGCTGTCGCTCCTCTTGGGCCACTGAGTTACGAGGTCATTTGGGAGCACAGAAACAGCCGAGCTGGCTATGCCCCATTCTAGAGATAGGTGCGGGTCCCAGAGTTGGGACCCGCATTTCTCAGACATTTTTGGCATATCCTGTGGATATGCCATAAATGTCCAAGATGGGAAAACGCTTTTAAGCATTATGTTTAAGCTATAATATAAAATGTTATAACCTAGCATATACACAAACCTACATACATGCCAAATATACATACACAAACACATCATCCTTCTATATATGCACACTGGCCTCCCAACAGCCCCGGATTTAGCAGGACAGTCCTGGATCCCAAGAGCACTGTCCCGGGGCGACCTAGCGGCGTGTCCCGGTTTCAACTGTACCAGCATCCGAGGTATGGATAGCCAATTCAATACAATGGTGGAGCGGGGAGCCGTCAACTCCCTGCTCCACCATTCACTATGTGACACCTGACGTGAGCGGCTTGGAGCAGGTGGGCGGGATGCGGTAATGACAAAAATGTGCCCCTATGCATTGTCCCTGGTTCTGAGGGTTCAACCCAGTCTACCAGCTCATTACTGTGTGTCCCAAAATGGCCACTATTATTTCGGAGGTCGGTTTAAAAAAATGACATAATCCATCTGTTGAATGTTGCAGTGGTAGACATTGTCTTCTCCAGGGGTCTCCGTTATTGTACTTGACATTGTTTGCTTCATCTGGCATGTTGCCTTTAAGAGCCGGTCCCTGAGGGCTAAGAAGGACCAACAACCGGCCTTGTCCTCCCCTCCAGGTGCAGCCTCTCGGCCTAACAGGTGCCTGGTGCAGCATGTTATTTACCTTCCTGTTGACGAAGTGCACAATAGAGAGGGGGAGAAGGGTAAAATGAATTCCCATCCCCCACATCCTGCCCCTTTGCTGTGCAGTGCTCCCAGAGGGCACCTGTTCTTACATTGAGGTCATTCTTGGGGCTGACCCAACTACTTATATCCGACTTTGTATGACCTTGGTCCCTGCTCAGAGCACAATAAGTATACAATAAGGAAAACAAATCTTACTAATTCTACATCTTCATAGGATAGCCGTATTCTTGAGAACAGTCGGCGGCGACTTCATTGACCAATTAGGGTGATAGTGCCGAAACAGTCCTTAATCATTTGCATCAGCTTTAATTTTATGTATATGTAAATCATGACTAAATCAAAATTTTACAATAATAAAAAAACGTCCACATACGTCAACAGAAATATTTCCAAAAATTTTGGTAATATTTTTGCTTTTAGAATATCCATATTAGAGCATCTATTGGGAATGAGACAAGATATTTGAAGATTCTGGATAAAATAGATTGGATTGGAGGGAATTCTCATTGATTTTTGGAAAATTTGGGTAGAATTTTGGTAAATTCAGAAAAATTGCTTAAATGTAAACGCAAAATTTCTATATTTTGTTTTGCCAATGTCGTACAGTTAGCAACTGTTCAGCGAATGAAAAATACTGGATCTAGTGTTGCGTTGCTGGTTGTTTAGAGCAACTGGGTCGTTTAGTGCAGCAGCTGTAAAGTGGGACAGGCTATCTGCACACTTGTTAGATACTGCTCCCCCTGGTGGCAGGTAAAGTAACAATCCACACTATAAATAGAGATATAGAACACAAACAAGTAGGTGCAAACACGGGATTTGATCATAATGGGGTTTATGGCTATTATGGGCCGTTGAGGGCTCCAGATTGCCGTAGGAAAACAATGTCTCACAAGGTGCGGTCATAAAGCCCAAACGTTCAAAGAAAAGAGGGGCAGCACTCACTACAAGAAGCAGGAAAACAGGTCATTCTACATTCTGTGAGAACAGATAATGAAACCCTAAGGGCTGATAAACCTGTTTTATTCGCCCGTATCGATGAAGAATTTCTTAAAGGCGCACTCCAGCCGTCACACAATGTTACCTTGATGCCTCGCTCTATGATATTAATAATGATCTAACTTAAAAATTTCAGCATGGAAATGTATAAACCCCTTATTTATTATGGTTTCCTATTCTGGGCGGAGCTTAGTTGTCACATGACGGCGAGCTCCATGTCCATGACTACTCGTTTCCATGATGACTCCTCTAAGCAGCAGAGCAGAATCCATTGATACGGCAATCTACAAATTATAGGCTATGACGAGCACAGCCACGTGTTGTTACAATGTAGAAACCATACTGTAACCAGTAACCTAAAGCCTTTGCAAGGTGACCAAGACCCTTTAGGTGATGGATGTTTTTGTTTGTTTTTTTCCATTTTGGACTGGAGTTTCCCTTTAAGTGCTATGATACAGTATCTGATCGAGAATTCCGTGAGCTGCTTTTGTTTTCTTGCGTGTGTTCGCGTGAAGCAATACTTGGATAGAGCCCCGGGCTCCGCTGCTCAGCGGTGCATTCAACGCCAAGGTTGGGATGTAAATACAGCCTGTAACATGCTAATAAAAGGTAATATTTAAGCAATGTATATTACTACTGCACAAAGGTCACCGCACTCAAAATCGCAACCCGGTGATTGGACGGAACAAGCAACCAGTAGGCGAGAAGAAGCTTCAGGCTGTTGTTATGCACAAGAATTAAACCTTCAACAAGTTGCTGATGAAAGAGGAGCACGTCAAGATCTGTTGTATGCATAATGTCCATTGTCTTCCCACCAAGTCTACGATGCCAGCTGCCCGTCCTCCTTCTCCTCGTCCAAGGGACCTTCATAGTAGTCTTCATCTTGTTCTTCAGCTTTGAAGACCCTTCCAGAAGTTTCAATACCTCCAACGTGACCATCACAGAAGAAGACGACCTGGACACCATCTTCCCACTCTTTAAGGATGTCCACGTCATGTTGTTCGGCGGGCTAGGTCTCATGCTGTCCTTCCTGAAACTTTACGGCTTTGGTGGGATCGCCATTAACTTTTTGATAGCCAATTTTGCCATTCAGTGGTCCATGGTTGTTCAAGGCTTCTTCTACCATTTTAGACACGGGACCATCTTCCTAAGGTTGAATAACGTTCTTGAGGCAGAGTTTGCAGCCGTCACGGCTCTTATCTCAGCTGGGGCTGTTTTGGGAAGGACCAGTCCCATTCAGTTGCTTCTCCTTTCAGCCATGGAAATCCCACTCTTTGTGGTCAACGACTGGCTGGTCAACAAATATTTCCACGTTATTGATATAGGAGGTACGGTGGCCATCCATATCTTCTCATGTTATTTTGGCTTGGGAGTATCCCAAATCCTATACCAACCATCCTTACGAAGAAGACACGTAAAAGAGGCCACAACCTCAAACTCTGATCTATTGTCTCTCCTGGGGACAATCTTTCTCTGGATCTTCTGGCCAAGTTTCAATTCCGTCGTGGCCAAGACCCGAGAAGCTCAACATCGGGCCATTGTGAATACTTTCCTGGCATTAAGTTCAGGGACAATCACTACATTTGCTGTATCCAGCCTGATAGACAAACGGGGCCGGATAAACCTGGCACATCTTCAAAATGCCTCCTTGGCTGGAGGAGTGGCTATTGGGATTTCGGCAGACCTAATTAGCCCGGGAGGGGCATTTAGCATTGGGTGCTTAGCCTCTCTGGCCTGCACCCTTGGCTTTCAATACGTAAGTCCTTTCTTGGCTAAGAAGATCAAGGTGCAAGACCAATGTGGAATCCATAACCTGCACGGCCTGCCGGGCATCATTGGCACTGTCGGAAGCATTGTGGTCATATTGCTTGGACCTGTTGAGACTTATGGCTTAAGTTTACATGAAAACTTCTACAATAATGGTGTGGAGGGTCAAAAGACTATTTTGGGGGTTCTCGAAAACGGTGAGACGTGGACGGCACAGAGTCAGGCTCTGCAGCAGGCTGCAGCCCTCGGAGTAACTTTTGGGGTGTCACTGTTTGGCGGTTATATAACGGGATTATTGATGAGGGCTCCTTGTTTTGTTCATCCCTCTCAGAATGACTTTTTTGATGACCAGTTATATTTCCAACTTCCTGAAGAGACGGAAAACAAATGGATTTCCAATGACAAACTCCAGAAGCATTTGTTGATACCATTAAAGCACATTTAATAGCCCCATTATATCTAGAACCTTACTAATTAGATCTAGAACCTTACTACTGGGTCCTGGACTAATTCAACATCACCTTATAGACCATAAATGTGAACCCCAACTTCTCGTTATTGAATTATAGGTGCATCCTTAATCCGAGCTTCCGACTACAGGAAGCTCAGATCTATGCTGCTGATTTCAGTGGATGCTGTGCTTGCAATTCTGGCATAGAAAAACCATTTTCAGGGCCGGCCTGAAGGGGGCGCCACAGATGACCTGGCATCCGAGGCTTGTGAGCACTACATATTGTATAGCAGTATTATTTAGACATTGCATTGCACTTTTATTAGATTAGTTTGTATGTGGGAATTATTTGAGCACTGTATGGCGGTATTTACATTGTGCGGCACTTCTTTTATCTAAGCATTATAGGGTGGTGGCAGGCAGTACTGTATAGCATTAGTATATAGGCAACCTATGGCACTGTTTCTGGGCATCGTACTATATGGCGCTTCTCCTTAGGCGCTGTATGGTATGATTATTTATATACTGTATGATCATATACCAGATGGAGGTGAGCGCCGCATAGCCCGATCCTGATTGTTTTTCCTCTGCATAAATGAACTAAAGATGACCGCGATCCCTCCATGCCAGGGCTACACCGAAAGTTTTTGTAGCGCTATTGGTTGATTTTTTTTAACTCTCACAGCTGCAGCCCAACTGAATACATTGAGTCGTATACAATCTTGTGGACTGCAGCTGTCACTCGAGTTAAAAACAATCTTAGTCTAGGTGTAGCCCTGGCCTAATGCTGCAGGCACCAGCTCTGCATATAGCAGCCTAGATCTCAGCTCCCGAAACTCTGCAGGATTGTACCAGAATCTTTGTAATGTATCTTCATTACCCATATCTGTTATTTTACTTTTTTCTTTTTATTCTTTAACATGTTGAAAAATCTCCTGTTGTTACCTGGAAACAGTCAGCCAGCTGCTGTTGATTGTATGCATCAGCGGCAGTTAGCCTGCTTGTTGATGGTTTCCATGCAGCAACACGTTTTGTTTCTACACTGCGTAATACAGAAGCCGGTCAAATTTGCTGACCATAGAGCAAACGCCGGGCTAAAATGGAGAAACGGTAGCAGGTGTGTGTGTATATATATATATATATATATATATACACTACTATAATATATATATAATATACAAGTGTATAATGTATGTGTATTATATGACGTTGTTCA
This sequence comes from Rhinoderma darwinii, assembly GCF_050947455.1. NCBI lineage: Eukaryota > Metazoa > Chordata > Amphibia > Anura > Rhinodermatidae > Rhinoderma > Rhinoderma darwinii. The sequence goes on along the minus strand of NC_134699.1, from coordinate 7,535,025 downwards.
TTAGGACACCAGCATATTCCGCAGCGATGTACAGTGTGAGCCCTATTATGGATTACAGTATCATTTCCCTATCACACATCATATAAGGTCCCTACTATAGGAAGCCATAGATTATGTTCCGGATATATTATATTATAATCGGATTTCTCTACATTTAAGAACAGACCGTGCTCGTAGAGTTACCCTGGCATATTTTCCCTTACATAGCCCCCCATTATACCTGGCGGTGCCCATTAAATAATACTGATTCTTAGCCTGAAACCCTAACCCTACTGGTGCCCTTGATTTATGCCAGGAGTGGTTAACATAGTAAACTGACCGCACCATCGTGCCCGCACCATGTCGCCACCGGGCTGGGTTCATTCCATTATTTGGGAATTTTCTAGGAAAATAGACAAGTAATGTTGCACAGTGCAGCCCGAAGGGTCAGTTCACACAACCTATTTTCTGCCATTTTTCGGGCCACAAACGCCCAGCAAAACAGCTCAAAGTACGGGGGCTGAACGCCGCCAAACATCTGCCCATTGATTTCAATGGGAAAAAGTGTTTTGATCTGACGGGGCATTTTTTCCCGCGGGCGTTTGTAAAAACAGCGTGTAAAAAAACGCCCCGTAAAGCAAAGTGCATGTCGTGTGAACATAGCCTAACAGTGGCAGCCAGTGCCTCTATACCCCACAGCCATATATAGTGTCCCCATAACAGTGCAAACCACAGGGACAGTCAGTGTCCCCCATAACGATCCACGCTGCCACTAACAGTGGCAGCCAGGGTACAACTATACCCCACCCACAGCAATCCAGTGCCCCCATAACTATTAATAAGTGATATGTTGGCGCTATATAAAGATTGTTCTTATTATTAATAACCCTGTTCCTCTGTAACATGGGACAGCCACAGTGTCCCTATAATCCAGAGCTGTCCTATCCACAATGCCCCCATATGTCAGTGTCCCTATAACAGGGACAGCCACCGTGTCCCCAAAACCATCCACAATGCTCTCACAAAAGTGGCAAATAGAGTACAACTATAACCCACAGCGATCCACAGTGCCCCCATAAGTGGTAATGTCCCCATAACGGTTACACTGTCCCTATATTGATCCATAGTACCCCCATAACTGCACCTAGCCTCAGTGCCTGGCTACGTGGGAGACTTCCATGCCCTCATGGGAGGTGTCCCCTTATTTTGGGGGGTTTTGTTATACTGGACTAGTACTGTATGCAGTAAATATATAGAACACGGTGACTGTAATGTAATCTTCTGTCATGTAATACAATATAATAGACTCTTTATTATATTTTATCAGCAGTCCGATGAGAATTCTCCAGGGATGATGGGGATGTAGTTATTACGAAACATTTCCACAGTTATGAGAAATTTCCATGTATTTGATCTCAAACACAATACCTTGTATATAACTGGACGACCCGCCTGGAAAAGTCTGGCCCTGAGCCGCTCAGATGTGGGAACGCTACCCAGAACAATAGAGGGATCACCCAGCTTTCCACAGACCCTGAATGGCACCTGGTACATCGTGAAGATCAAGATATAGGCCATTCAGGGTCTGGGGAAAGCTGGGTGGGCAGCGTAACGGATGCGATCGTCGCTGTTTTTTTCCACGCTGCTCTCCAGTTACACATTAACTTGCGCCGCTGCCGGTTATCTAAACATTTCTACAACTTTATGATGCCGGAGATAACGCTGCTATTGCTTTAACACAAACAGATGACAGAGAAAGTATCTAAGTGTCAGTCCAGCGTGAGGTCACGTCAGCCGAGCCCGGGTAGCGCCAGTGCTTGCGTCCCACTGGGTGCACACGTGGCGGTAGCAGCGCGGCATTGCGTCTTTTTTCTTAAAGAAACAGTGCTAGGAAATGTTCCTAATCCAGTATCAGTCTGTTCTTAATACATTTCCTGCCCTTTGGATTTACTTCTGGTTTTGACTAAAGAAAAAAAAAACTGCATCAAAAACTGCGTGTGTGAACCTGGCCTTATATGGCTTTTATGTGAAAAACCACAATTGTTTCTTTCTTGGTTTTATTGGTTTCTGGAAAAGATGAGTAATGACACCATTGCAGCTTTTTTAGCATCCTGAGAAGCTAATGTGCGAGACTTGTCACCCAACTTACCTGGAAACAGATATAACTAAGAAATGGCAGAATTTAATATTAAAAAAAAAAAAAAAGGGTTTATAATTATGGATAATTGATTACTAACTGAAGTCCCTCAGCTTGGCTAGCGTCCTGAACGGTAAGTCTGCCTAGATATGGAGTACTTGACGCTCAGGACCCCAGGAAAGCTGGGTGACAACCCCTGTGGAAATAGTAATGACATCTGATCTTATCCCTATAATGATTGCACCACCCTCCGGTCAACCCTAAGCCATTCCAAACCACCCAGCTTTTCCTTGTCCGAGACTCCCGGCCGTCTCCATCACTGACCCCCCCCCCCCGGCAACTATTTATAGACCCGTTATTTTTCCGCTTGTTTTTCTCAAATTTCAGGCAGGTTTATGACCTCACCCCCTCCTCTCTACATTTCCTCCTTCCTTCCCCCCTCCTGCATCATATCTTCCACATTTGCTCACTGACAACCAATAGTTTTATCTCCCATAAAAATCCCAGGGGGGAGCGAAAAAAACCACGTGCGCTCCCGATACCGTATGACTTCTACCCCCGAGGAGTGATCATAGCGCCAACTACAGGCGGCATCAGGGACTACATTTAAGACAGGGAAGATTTGCAGCAGATTTGATATTTTTCACTTTGGTAACAGTGCTGGGTTATGGGGCAAAAGTGTTTTAGTACCGGAGAGATGGTTATTTATAGCACTGGGGTAGCAATAGCGGCTGCAGTGGGGGCCTATACTTTTCTAATGGTGGGGCCCCCACTCTGCAACATTCTGGTGGGAGGTGCAATGAGATATAGGATAATGGTGATTGCACTATGATGTAAATGTAGCAGAGTGGAGTATGTAATTTGGCACAATACACCATCATGTGGCATCTGCGGCTTTACATAGGACTGCAAATTGTATGGTAGGTCTATCACATGGCTGCAGAGCAACCCCTTCCCATGAACCCGATTACTGCACTGGCATCAGAGCGGGCGATACCCCGCTAAGGACCCCATTCTTGACCGGAGCAGAGTAAAACGGCCACATTACAGGGCTAAGCTCAATGGGCACCAAATGTATCAGCTATAGCAGAGCCAAGTTTGTACTTTGGCACCTTTTACATAGGACTGCAGGTAAACCTACTAATCTGGTGGTTCTCTACATTAAAGCCTCTGTTACGAGGTTCAGTCTGGGGGAAGGCTTGCTCCCAATATACAAATAAGTGTCCTATAGCCACAGAAGATGCAATGTATATGTATATATTGCATCGTATGTGGATATAGGACACAAGAAAACGGGGTCTGGTCGCAGATGTTTTTCCCGCGATGAGTAATCCTGTCCCTCTCTGGACTGAAGGGGTTAACACGCCACATGACAGAGCCAGTTGACAATCCAGTTCCAATACTCCATATATAGAAGAGAAGCACTGACAGGAATGAAAGCAAAGGGGGGACATGGAGACAAAATATAAATTTATAGACATTCCAGCGTCTGTCACCCCCTCACCCCCCTGATCAGTAACATACAGCTGTCCCCCCGGCTCCCAAATAAAGCCACAATTACTCAACCATTGCTGCATGCCTGACACATAACTAGAATGACAGTCATAGGCTGAGGGGGAAGTGCGCCACCTGGTGGTAAAGTGGAGATATTACGCATTGTAAGAAAGACCAAGGGGAAATATTTCAATGTTTTCTACGCCATATTGAGGAAGATCGGACAACAAAAATGGCAGTAGTTGTAACGTCAGTTAGTGACAGGGGGCATGGCTTTCCAGTCGCACCGTATGTCGCTTTCTGTTTAAAAGGGGACCAGCAAAAAAATAAAAAAAATTCCTTCGATATGGAGAATATAATTCTAATAAAACCTCTGGCCAGATATTGAGTTGGGTATCAACTGCGCCTACTGAACAGCCTTTAACTTCTATACAGGCAGGTACGTTTTAGGTGGAGTTATGCTTTAATGGATGCGAAACGTACCGATACATTTGGAAACGCCGTCACAATACAATAAAAACACAAAATATTACATAAAAAGATCTGTATTGACGATCACCACTTTACACAATCACAGCAAGAGGCCGACAACGGCCGTCGTGAGGGGAGGACCCTTTAGCGATGTAATAAACGATACTTTAAAACATTAGACAGCAATACGTAACATAAAGCAGGCTGAAACACTACAGCAACTTTACATCACATGACCCATCTAAATTAGCCTAAAAACCTCTAGAAAAGTTGGGTGATCACTGCTGCCCCCATGTGGTCATGAGCAGTATAACAGAGGACAAATAGCTGCTACAGTTCAGGGTTAACACAGTTCATTATCCACCTCTGCGCACATTATCAGATCCCCATAGTCCGAATTTTCATAGAAAATCCTAAAACCATTTTCTGGTCGCCGAGACCCCCGACTTCTTCTTCTTCTTCGTAAATGGAGATTTATTTATTATCAATGTCCTCTGCTCGCGATGCTTGGAAACAAGGAAGGGGTATGACACTCCACCACTTGCAATGAAAAAGAAAACACAATATAAAATATAATCTACTAAGGAGGGGGTTGCACTGAGGTCAGCGCAGCGCCCTCTGGGGGCAGATTTATGTACATCCTATTAATAGCGGCTCAGAACGTGTTCTTGATTTTTGCTGACACTAAGGTGAGAATTTCTCCGAGTTTCTGCTGCCAGTTCTTGATGTCCTTGGACCCAGCACACCATTGCTCTCCGTGACGTGGCTCCGCATTCTCACAGCGCTTCCTGATCTCCTCCTGCTGTTCCTAATGTAGAGAGGGGAAAAAAAACTAGATCTAAAAATTCTGAAGTTTTCCCATATTTTCATTCAAGCTGTTTAACAGGATCAGAAAAACAAACCGGGTTTGTTTGTAATCTGTAACCATGACGACACGTTTGTATAGGAGCTGTATACACAAAACGGAGAACATTTTTGAAGAATATTAGCAAATGTGCTCAAATAATTTAAAATGCATTGAGGCAATAGACTGGTTGTCAAACGTATTTCTGCAGTATATGCCTAATTTTAAACCATTTTTTTTTTTTGTCTTAGGCCTCCGAGTTGCACGGAGCTGCAATACAACACCCACAGACTTCTATGGGGCTCTGTTGTACCTCCGATATATAATTTATGCACCATCAAATTTTTATATTGCGGAGTCGCATGGACAGGGGGGTCCCTCAGTACAGCCTTCTGCACGTGGCTCTACAATGTGCATTAGGTCTGACATTACTGAGCTCTTCAGCTTAAAGGGGGTTTTGCCATGAGGGACATTTGACATATCCACAGGATATGTCAGATGCAGGTCCCACCTCTGGGACCCGCACCTATATCTAGAACGGGGCCCCGTAAACGCTGTTCTAGCTTTTTGTGCTCACGCTGCCTCCCGGCCGCTTCCGGATTACATGGTCGGGAGTTACAGAAACAGCATAACTACCGTCCAGTTCTATGGGGCTTATGGAAACAGCGTAGCTCAGCGAGCTACACGCCATGTTCGGATATCAGCCGGAACACAAAGAGGTAGAACAGGGTTTAGGGGCACCGTTCTAGAGATAGGTGTGGGTCCCAGAGGTGGGACCGCATCTACCAGACATATCCTGTGGGAAAACCCCTTTAATGCTGGACTGGAACTAAACTGAGGGCACAGCAGCGGGCAAGGAAGTTTGACTACCTCTATTCAAACCAAATAGCTCTACCACATTTTCACTTTTGGTCTGGTATGGTTTGAATTTTTTTTGGCAATACATACGGGGTCCCTTCCACATTAAAAGAGACTTGTGAATGCCACTTTACTGCTTCTTGTAAAAAAATACATTGATGCTGCAAACCCTAGGCTGAGCGCTTTATGGCAAACTGGAACAGTGGAGGGTCAGATAGGGTTGTACCGAAAAGCGCCATCCAACTGCCGATATGTTATGCTTTTGCTCTACGGTGTAAAGGATCATAACCAAGGCAATGGATTGTATGGCTCCTATCAAAGATCTATTGTAAGCGGCAGATCAGAGACAGAGAAACAATATGGGAAGGGGTTGTCCACAGCGAAACACCCATTAAAAAACAGAACGATATCTGAAGAAACTACTCACCTCTGTACCGTGCTGTAGCTCAAATTTGTAGAAAGTCGCCCATGCGTCACCGAGATCGGAATCAATCTTGACAGTGCGGTGGAACCAGTCCCGGGCCTTGGACATTTTCCGTTCGCTCCAGAACAGTCTAAAAGTAAGAAAAGGAAGAGAGATTGTTACAGGTAACAAAATAAAGGAATACTGGCATCGCACAGGAGCCCAACTGGAGTCTATGGAGGGATCCGTGAAAAGGGAACAAAATAGGACATGTTCTAGTTTTCAACTGACCCTTCACACGGCCCATTGCAATACATGCGTCCGTGTGACCGCCGTGACACGGATGTACTCTACGTGCGTCTGAATTCGGCCTTGGGTGTGCACTTACTTGGCGACCGCTAGCAGCACATGCGGGTCATGCTCGCATTTCTTGAGCGCATCCACACTCTTTGTCTTACGTTGAGGTCTGGCCTCTAGGAATATTGCTTCTGCCCAGAGGATACCTGAGAAAAGACAGCACAGATCTTGAAATCCCATGGAAATATGACTATATGTACAAAAACAAATCTAACACAAATTCTGAGCCAGAAGAAAGAACAGGGGAGACGCTAAATGGAAATTAGAAATATAGCAACACAATCCGCTCAGAAAAAAAATCAGCATAGCAATTCACTATATAGCATAAATTGAATCGACATAAGTTGAGGCGCTTTGTAAATACATTACTTATCCTGTATTATACTCCAGAGCTGCACTCACTATTCTGCTGGTGCAGTCACTGTGTACATACATTACTTATCCTGTACTGATCCTGCATTACATCCTGTATTATATTCCAGAGCTGCACTCACTATTCTGCTGGTGCAGTCACTGTGTACATACATTACTTATCCTGTACTGATCCTGAGTTATATACTGTATTATACTCCAGAGCTGCACTCACTATTCTGCTGGTGGAGTCACTGTGTACATACATTACATTACTTATCCTGTACTGATCCGGAGTTGCATCCTGTATTATACTCCAGAGCTGCACTCACTATTCTGCTGGTGCAGTCACTGTGTACATACATTACTTATCCTGTACTGATCCTGAGTTATATACTGTATTATACTCCAGAGCTGCACTCACTATTCTGCTGGTGGAGTCACTGTGTACATACATTACATTACTTATCCTGTACTGATCCTGAGTTACATCCTGTATTATACTCCAGAGCTGCACTCACTATTCTGCTGGTGGAGTCACTGTATACATACATTACTTATCCTGTACTGATCCTGAGTTACATCCTGTATTATACTCCAGAGCTGCACTCACTATTCTGCTGGTGAAGTCACTGTGTACATACATTACATTACTTATCCTGTACTGATCCTGAGTTACATCCTGTATTATACTCCAGAGCTGCACTCACTATTCTGCTGGTGGAGTCACTGTGTACATACATTACTTATCCTGTACTGATCCTGAGTTACATCCTGTATTATACTCCAGAGCTGCACTCACTATTCTGCTGGTGGAGTCACTGTGTACATACATTACATTACTTATCCTGTACTGATCCTGAGTTACATCCTGTATTATATTCCAGAGCTGCACTCACTATTCTGCTGGTGCAGTCACTGTGTACATACATTACTTATCCTGTACTGATCCTGAGTTATATACTGTATTATACTCCAGAGCTGCACTCACTATTCTGCTGGTGGAGTCACTGTGTACATACATTACATTACTTATCCTGTACTGATCCTGAGTTACATCCTGTATTATACTCCAGGGCTGCACTCACTATTCTGCTGGTGGGGTCACTGTGTACATACATTACATATCCTGTACTGATCCTGAGTTACATCCTGTATTATACTCCAGAGCTGCACTCACTATTCTGCTGGTGGAGTCACTGTGTACATACATGACGTTACTTATCCTGTACTCTTCCATAGAGCCTGTATTATACGCCGGAGTTGCAGTCATAATTCTGCAGGCTTCAGAGTTGAAAACTCCCAACATTTGCTGCTTGTTTAGCGTCTGCACAAAGCTTGCCCCCATGATCCTACTGATAAGTATTGTCCCCCTTTATTTCAAGGGCTCAGTTAAGCTGTTAGGGTTGTGTCCATCAACAAGTTTGCTGACTGTTTCCAACAGCAACCAGCAGACTTGCTTAGGAGATTTAGCTCTTGACTATAATACAGACCACAACTCCGATTTGACAGAAGTAATGCAATGCATTTATAAAGTTACTCAAGATGCCCCCCTTAATACAATATCACAGATGGTATCTCCCAATATGAACAATTTAATTAAGCAAATCTATTCGCTTCATCCTCTGTATGCAAGAGCAGTGAAGGTAGAGGAAAATGCGTATTTCCCGACATAGCATTACACAGTATTGGTGTATCACGACTCTCACCTGAATTGGGACATTCCTGCAAAGCCTTGGCCATCAGCGTATTAGCAATATTTTTTAAACCCGCCCTGAACTCCAGCCGCACAGATTCCAACCTGTAGAAAATCAGAAGGTCGTAGGTGAGAAGCCAAATTGACAAAAAAACTGTTATCCGTTTATTCAAACATTTCTAAGAGGAATAGCAGAGGAACGGCACAATACAGAAAAGATGCTCCAGAATTTTTATTTCATAGGGAATGCAAATTACTGCTAAAACAGACACGTCATGAGGTGAGCACAGGTCCTCTAATATTTTTAGTAGGCCTCCTTTAATGAGTTAAAGGGGTTGCCCATAAAAAAACATGAATGCTTTCTTCCAAAAAAATAGCACCACGCCTGTATAAAGGTTGTTCATGGTATTGCATAGACCAGACAATCCACGTACAGGTGTGGTGCTGTTTTTGGAAGAAAGCGTCCGTGTTTTTCGAATCCTACTAACGCTTTAAAAGGCTCATTCCAATTTCACCAAACGTATGTTATTTTTTTTTGTATAACCAAAAGTTATATAGTATAATTTCCATATCAATTCCTCACGGTTTAAGATCTCTGCTTGCAGCCATTGAATAGAAGGCTTTTTTTTTTTTTTTTTTTTACTTCCAGTGGACAAAAATCTGTCCATGGTCATATGATGGAGCCATGAGAAGGCGCAGCTCAAAACTATAACCTGTGCGATCATCACATGACCAGGAAGATTTTTATCCACTGGAAGTAAACAATGTGAGCAAGCAGAGATTTTTAAAACTGCAATGAATTGATATAGAAAGTACTTTGGAAAAATGTATAACTTTATTATACAAAGTAGAATTTTTTTTTTTACTCCATATGGAATACCCCTTTAACACCCTCATAAGGAAGAATGTTGATCAGAAGGATGACCCACCATAACTCCGGGACCCTAGGGTTCTTCAAACGCGACTTCTCCAAGATAGCTCGAGCCCTGGTCAACTGCCCCACATTTTCCTCTAGTCTAGAGAGCAGCAGCCAAAGGGGGACAGAATGAGGGCATTTCTTCAGCTGTAATAACAAAAAAGAGAAACTTATTATAAGGTTAAGCATGAAAGAATCACCGAAAATAAGCCTGACCAACCAAAGCAGCAATTACTTCTGTATAATGGACTAAAGCGGTGGGACGATTGCTCCAATGACATGCCCAGGCCCTTACCCCTTGGTTGTACGCTTCTCTGGCCTTTTCAATCTGCTGCCGCTGCTCTTCAATCTGACCCTTCATCATCCAAAGTTTGGGGAAGTCTTCATAGTGGCCCAGGGCCTCGTCGCACAAGTCCAGAGCAGGTTCTATGTTCCCCAACACCCACTCCAACTTCACAGATTTCATGAACACCTGTAGGATTATAGTAATAGAACATGTCAAAACATATGGCAGAAATACAGGAGCACCTCCGCAGACCATCGCTGGAGACCGTGGCTTACCCTAGCGGTTGCAGCACTGCTCCTAGCCTTCGCCAGCAGTCTCCGAGCTCTCTCATACTCATTATTTTCAGACTCCAACTTGACGGCTGCCAACCAGATCTCCTCACTGTTGGGGTTAGCCTGAGAAGATAGAATGAATGAAGAACACATATTAATAAGCCTTCTTCAAACATTCCAGTCCGATAATAGTTCTCTAATGGATTAATAAGCGGTGACCATACTAACCTGGAAGGCAAGGGCAAGAATACTCCTAGCGGCTGGCACATCGCCCGCTAGCCACTTGGACTTTGCACCCATCAACCATAAAACTTCAGCCTTAGGACAGTGGGCAACTGCTCTCTGCAGAAGGGTCTCCAATGACTCCCTGTGGGAGAAAGGGCAAGATGTATCATTCGCAAAAGTTTAGAGCCATAGCCAGTCCTGATTTACAGCTTGCATTATAGTTCAGAACTGAATTCAAAATGGTGCTGGTTGCTATTGGAAACAGTCAGCAAGTTTGTTGACGGACACCACCCTTACAGCAAACACAGCTAGCAACTTGCAGATACGAAATCCAAGCATACCTTGTACCATGGTTCTTTTCAAAATAGGCCGCTCGGAGCCACACACTTTTCTTGCTAGGGAAAACCTGGAGGGCATGTGCATAGATGGCTCGGGCACACTCCAGGGCCCCATGAGACACACACTGCAATATAAGAAGAAACACACGTTATTATATGCCATGAGCACCGAGATCACATCAGCGTTGTTTTAGTATAAAAGACTTACACTATCAGCATCTTCCATCCACGTGTGCTTCCGGTCCTCCTCTTCTATGCCAATACCGATAACTGCTCTCACTACCGACTGGCACGTCACCACACTGCCAGCTTTGTCGCACTCCTCCGCATCCTACATTGCAACAGAAAACAATATTGAAAATAGAGCTTTACCATAAGGAAAATGGACAGCGTGGCCATTCAGACACATTGCAATATTCACTAACTAAACTGAAGGCGCATCCTCCATTCATTGCCAAAAACCGCAGCATGTACCTGTATCCACTGTTCCCGATTGATCTCTACGCCATTGGCTCTCAGAGAGGTGATCGCTCTGTCTACGATCTTCTCCACCATCTGAGTGTTCCCATTGGCTTCTTCCAGTTTGGCGCCTGTAATCCAAATATGTCTGTCGGTGGGAATATTTTCACGTGCCTTATTCAAGACCTTTCGGGCGTTCTCATAGGTCTCAAGCCTGGCGAGGGCCAACCACAGCTGGGGGGGATAAAAAGGATAAGGTGTAAGATGACCGCGGAATTTCATTAAATTCTCAGCCTTGGCATTTCAGCTAACTAGAACAGAGGGCTCGGACCCAAACATGGTACCGTCAGAAATATAAATCACCCAATGAAGCTGAAAGCCAGAGAATCGTCTTCTACTTCTGTCTTAGTTTGCACCCTGGAGTGGACTTACTTCTACACTGGTGGGGCAGCACTCCACCGCGCGGCTCAACATAATACGAGCATCCTCCGGTTCCTCCAGCTCCACAGCGGCTTTCCATAGACGCACGGAATTTGGAACGTGTTCTAGAGCTGCACAGACCAACAAGCAGGAGATTAGTACACCGTGTAACCATTTAGAAGACGACTGAGGCTGGGTTCACACGACCTATTTTCAGACGTATACGAGGCGTTTTTTGCCTCGTTTTACGTCTGAAAATACGTCGTCAAACATCTGCCCATTACTTTCTATGGGTATAACTCTGTATTGTTCCCACGACGCGTAATTTTACGCGTCGTACGGCAATTACGACACGTAAAATTACGCCTCGTAAAAAGAAGTGCAGGACACTTCTTGGGACGTTTTTGGAGCGGTTTTCTCATAGACTCCAATGAAAACAGCTCCAAAAACGGACGTAAAAAACGCTGCGAAAACGGCGCGAAAAACGCCGCGAAAAATGCGAGTTGCTCAAAAAACGTCTGAAAATCAGGGGCTGTTTTCCCTTGAAAACAGCTCTGTATTTTCAGACGTTTTTGGTCACTACGTGTCCACATACCCTGAAGCAGATAACCACTCACCCTTCCGTAAGACACGTTTTTTAGCTCGGAGATCAGTTTCCAGCTCTGCGGCTCGGATGTAGATCCGGACAGATTGCGGGAGGTGACAGATGGCCTGAGCCACTACGGCTTTCGCTGTGTCTCCAGGCTGTAGCCGGGCGGCTTCCAGCCAGACATCTTCACTCTGCAGAAAACAAACACTACATTATAATAACTACATATTATAGGAGATTGTGACAAAGTACACAAGCAGAATATTAATGGGGTTGTGCCACTATAGCTATGCCCTGTTTATAGAGAGAGGGGCCTTCCGAATAGGAATGTGTTGTGGCTTCTAGTAAGTGAACCCGCTGCGATTAGCCCAGTGTCGAAGGAAATGTCGAATAAAAGGGGTCACCCTGATGGGACAAGAACCTTAGATACAGCCATAAACTTGTTCCCACCTCACCCAATGGCAATATTCAAACACTTTTACGTTCATCCATATGGTCACAATCTGTAACCCCGGTGTATCTGTAACCAGATACCCCTTATCTGTAACCACCGCCAATTCTCTTTAGCCAAAACCCACGCACAGAATATACGCTGACCTTTGGACACATCTCTGTGCCTTTCATGATGAGGTTTCTGGCTACTTGCAATTTGCCTGTAACTTCTTCCAGACGAGCAGAGGCAATCCAGGCCGGTGGATGGTGAGGGTTAGTCTCTCGTACAGACTTTAGCAGTAGACGAGCTTTCTTAATATCACTGGTAAAAAAAAACAAAACATTTTTTTTTTACTCAGCCTGAAAATGTAACGCCACAAAGAGTCTGCGGGGGATTTAAAGAGGACAAATACGTTGTAAAGTAATTAACACGCTTACTTGATGTCTCCCCCATGTGTTGGGATCATGGAGTTCAGGTCAGTCAGGTAACCTTTAGGATCCACCACCGTTTGACCACTGACGGAGTCGGAAACCTGCAAGTTTTCAGATTAAATTTAATGATCACATTTACGTCTATACAAAAGACACCAAATCCGCCGACCTATATAAAGTGCTGATAATGCAAAACACTGGGTGTATCTGTAGCCAGACAGACCTCTCTAAAGGCTGGTTTACACGGGCAGATATCCGCCCATAACGATTGTCGTTCGACGATTAAACATGTTCGATCGGCACTCGTTAACAGGCCCTTTTACACGGGTCAATTCCTTCTGTATGGGGAAGAACAATCGTTAATAAGATCGTTGGGTCCCTATCACTTTGCATCATTGTCGGCAGCACATCCTCTGCTAACAATGATTTTATAGGCTCCATAAACTATGATCAGCCGACGAACGAGTTTGTTTGTCGGCTAATCGCTGCCCTGTTTACATGGGCCAATAATCAGGAACAAACGCTTGTTCGGCCCATTATTGGCTTGTGTAAATGGGCCTTTTGATACCCAAAAAGTACAGGAGATGAAAAATTTGGGCAGTCTTTCCTTAGGTGCCAACAGGAAGGGCAAGGTGTGTGTTTACTGTACCTAATAACTTAAGACTCTGTTCGTATAGCGTTAAAGCCATATGTGCCAGGAAAGCTCCCGGCGCATATGCCAAACATATCTATAGGTCCCCATTAAAAAAAGTGTCATCGGTATATCACGACATACCTTTTTTTGCTGTATAGAATTGCATAGTAAACAACGCTATTTAACAGAGGGATACATAAAAAAAAAAAACAACAACTTACAGCATTGGCATACATCACATCCTTCCGTCTGAGGTATAGGTCAGGAAATTGGCTCAACGTATACCTCCGACGGAAGGCATAATGCCATGTGAACAGAGCCTTAGCGCTATTGGGCAATCTTTGACAAACACTGAAATGGATCCTAGTGTTTGAGGCATTAGGGTATGTTCACACGCAGTGTTTTCAGGCGTATTTCGGGGCGTTTATGCCTCGAAAAACGCCTGAAAAAACGGAAGCTGAACGCCTACAAACATCTGCCCATTGAAATCAATGGGAAAAACAGCATTTAGTTCATACGGGGCGTCTTTTTAAGCCTCAGTTTCAAAAAACGGAGCGTAAAAAGACGCTCCGTAAAAAGAAGTAGCATGTCACTTCTTGAGGCGTTTTTTGGAGCTGATTTTCCATTGAACACTATGAAAAACGCCTCAAAAAACGCCTGAAAAGAAGCCTCAAAAAAAGCTCCAAATTTCATTTTCAACTTCAAAAACGCCTGAAAATCAGAGGCTGTTTTCTCTGAAATCAGCTCCGTATTTTCAGACGTTTTTTGTTAAGCGTGTGAACATACCCTTAAAGAGGCTCTGTCACCAGATTCTGAAATCCCTCTCTCCTATTGCATGTGATCGGCGCTGCAATGTAGAGAACAGTAACGTTTTTTTGTTTTTTTTTAAAACGTTCATTTTTGGCCAAGTTATGAGCTATTTTATATATATGCAAATGAGCTTTGAAATGGACAACTGGGCGTTTTTTTTTCGTTATGTCCAACTGGGCGTGTATTGTGTTTTAACTGGGCGTGTTTATGTGTATGACGCTGACCAATCAGTGACCAGTCAGCGTCATACACTCCTCCACATTCATTTACACAGCAGCGATGTGCAGCCACATACACAGAGATTAACGTTAATCCAGTGTCCCGATAATGAATACATATGAAATCCAGCCTGGACGTCATGTGTATTCAGAATCCTGACACTTCTGACTCTTTTCTGTGAGATTCCAGCAAGCCACGCGTAATCTCGCGAGATTACGAAGTAAACGAGATTTAGTTTCCCTTGCTGGAAATCTCAGAGAAAAGAGTCAGAAGTGTCAGGATTCTGAGTACACATGACGTCCAGGCTGGAGGATCATGTGTATTCATTATCAGGACACTTGTGTATGTGGCTGCACATCGTTCTAGTAAGAACGCTGTGCTGCTGTGTAAATGAATGTAGAGGAGTGTATGACGCTGACTGGTCACTGATTGGTCAGCGTCATACACATAAACACGCCCAGTTAAAAACACAATACACGCTCGGTTGGACATAACAAAAAAAACACGCCCAGGTGTCCATTTCAAAGCTCATTTGCATATATATAAAATAGCTCATAACTTGGCCAAAAATGAACGTTTAAAAAAAAAAAAAAAGACGTTACTGTTCTCTACATTGCAGCGCCGATCACATGCAATAGGAGAGAGGGATTTCAGAATCTGGTGACAGAGCCTCTTTAAAGAGGCTCTGTCACCAGATTTTGCAACCCCTATCTGCTATTGCAGCAGATAGGCGCTGCAATGTAGATTACAGTAACGTTTTTATTTTTAAAAAACGAGCATTTTTGGCCAAGTTATGACCATTTTTGTAATTATGCAAATGAGGCTTGCAAAAGTCCAAGTGGGTGTGTTTAAAAGTAAAAGTCCAAGTGGGCGTGTATTATGTGCGTACATCGGGGCGTTTTTAATACTTTTACTAGCTGGGCGCTGTGAAGAGAAGTAACATCCTCTTCTCTTCAGAACGCCCAGCTTGTGACAGTGCAGATCTGTGACGTCACTCACAGGTCCTGCATCGTGACGGCCACATCGGCACCAGAGGCTACAGTTGATTCTGCAGCAGCATCAGCAGGTAAGATCGACTTACCTGCAAACGCTGATGCTGCTGCAGAATCAGCTGTAGCCTCTGGTGCCGATGTGGCCGTCACGATGCAGGACCTGTGAGTGACGTCACAGATCTGCAGTGTCAGAAGCTGGGCGTTCTGAAGAGAAGAGGATGTTACTTCTCATCAGAGCGCCCAGCTAGTGAAAGTATTAAAAACGCCCCGATGTACGCACATAATACACACCCACTTGGACTTGTACTTTTAAACACACCCACTTGGACTTTTGCAAGCCTCATTTGCATAACTACAAAAATGGTCATAACTTGGCCAAAAATGCTCGTTTTTTTAAAATAAAAACGTTACTGTAATCTACATTGCAGCGCCTATCTGCTGCAATAGCAGATAGGGGTTGCAAAATCTGGTGACAGAGCCTCTTTAAGGATGTGCTTTAATTAGGAGAATTGTTGATAACATTCCTGATAAGGGGTTCTCACCAATTCTAGTACTATTTATATAGGGGCAATTTGAATAATAAAGCTTCATTCCTCTTAATAAGCGGCCATCATCAACGATCGCTCACCTGGCTCAGCCTCATGTCCATCAGAGTGTTTCTGGCCTGACCAATCTTCCTCATGTCCAGATCTCCAGAACCAGGTGTCATTAGCCCGGGAGTCATTCCTCCTGGGTATGGGGTGTTTAATCCTCCAAATTGCTAGAGAAAAAAATAAATGAAACTGTTCGGATATGTTACATTAACCCTTTAGAGACCAGCCTATTTTAGGCCTTAAGGAGGCACTGTCACATTATAAGTGCCCTGTCTCCTATATAAGATCGGCGCTGTAATGTAGGTGACCGCAGTGCTTTTTATTTAGAAAAACGATCTATTTTTACCACGTTAGGAGCGATTTTAGATTTATGCTAATGAGTTTCTTAATGCATAACTGGGCTTTTTTTTTACTTTAGAGCAAGTGGGCGTTGTACAGAGGAGTGTATGACGCTGACCAATCAGTGACCAATCAGCGTCATACACTTCTCTCCATTCATGTAGACAGCGCATAGGGATCCTGCGTTATTCACAATGTGCGGTCTTATACTGACATATTAACGTTACTGAAGTGATTAGACATTGAATAGACATTCCTTCCAGCCAGGACGGGATGTCTATTCACAATCCCTACACTTCGTTAACGTTTGTTTGGTACTTACAGCAGAGCAAAGCGTAATCTCGCGAGATCATGCTGTAAAATGACAGGTTACAGCGAGATTACGCTTGCTCTGCTGTAAGTACCAAACAAACGTTAACGAAGTGTAGGGATTGTGAATAGACATCCCGTCCTGGCTGGAAGGAATGTCTATTCACGGTCTAAACACTTCCATGACTTTAATGTGTCAGTATAAGACAGCGCATAGCGAACAATGCAGTATCACTACGCGCTGACTAAATCAATGCAGAGGAGTGCATGAGGCTGATTGGTCACTGATTGGTCAGCGTCATACACTCCTCTGTACAACACCCACTTGGTCTAAAGTAAAAACACGCCCAGTTGGGCATTAAGAAACTCATTAGCATAAAGTAAAAATCGCTCCTAACGTGGTGAAAATAGCAGTGCTTTATATTTAGAAAAACAATCTGTCATCTACATTATAGCGCCGATCTTCTTATGTAGGAGACAGGGCACTTATACTATCTTTGCACAATAAACACACTTAAATATTGTTTGTTTTTGCATCGTCGCATTCCAACAGCCATAATTTTTTTTTTCCCCGTCAATGTAGTGATATGAGGGCTTATTTTTTGCGGGACGAGACGTAGTTTTCATTGGTACTTTTTGGGGGTTATATGGGACTTATTATTTAACTTTTATAACTTTTTTTGGGGGTCAATGGAAAAAAATAGCAATTCCGCCATAGGTTTTTGAGTTGTTTTTTTTTTACGGAGTTCACCTTGCGGTTTGAATTACTTGTTAACTTTATTGTTTGGGTCATTATGGTCGCGGCGATACCATATATGTGTACTTTTATTTCTCTTTTACTAAAAAAAAACAAAACAATTTTTAATGGAAAAAGTTTTTTGTTTTTTTTACTGTAATCTTTTACACATTTTTATTTCACATTAATTTCTTCAGTCCCACTAGATGACCCTCCCTCTGTAAATGTCTTAAATGCTGCAGTCGCTATTGACTGCAGCATTTAAGGGGTTAAACGGCCGCCATCTAAGTAAACTTTGATCGCTACCGTTGGAGCAGAAGCCCGACTGTCAGACAGCCGAGCACCTGCTCCAGCCTGCACGGGACACCCGTGCAGTACTTAGACTAGGCCGCCGCGAAAAAGTCGGCGGCCTAGCCTAAGGCCACTTCGTGACCGCTGTGAAAAGGTGTATTGGTGGTCACTAAGGGTTAATCGAGTGAACAACATCAGCACAAAGACCCCTCCCACTTACCGACTGCCGCGGATCGACAGATGTGTGATTCTCTCCGGTTTGTAAATGTTTGGCGAAGAAGCTGTCAGGAATGGGGGTCAATTTCTCATGGCGAGGATTTCTCTGGCGCTTATTGCGGGCATCTCCGACCTCTGGGATGCTCAGCCACTCCTCCTCAGTCACTTCTGCCAGTTTCCTCTGAAGATGCAAAAAAGATATTAGCCCCATCAAAACCCCTGAAGATGCTGCGTTGGTAGCCAAACTATACACTGTCAACTAGCGGTGGCTGCTTTTTTTTTTAGTGTGGTTATTATTTTGTTTAGATTTAGCCAATAAAAGTTATATTTTAAGTATCATTTTGTCTAGGCAGCCGGAAAATAGGGTTTCTTTTTTGCCTAAAGGCATATCGGTAATTTTCTTGAATAGTTCTAATGCCCGCCGGCTGTTGGGGTCCTCTGTTTTTCCCATTGTCTTCTCACAGACAACCCTAATAAACTAAGAGCCATCACTAGTCCGGCTTCCAAGATCCCCGGAAAACAGCAGATTTCACCTAGGGAAGATTTAGCGGGGTGTGCACTATGCATTATTACATGGCAGGCACTCCGATAGATGGCCGGCCATGAAATTCACGGGCGACTAGAGTACGCCATTTACTCTCTTCTATGCCTCGTAGAAAGGGGTCCGGAGCAGGGAACCCCGCTCTTTGACGTTCATATGACATATGGACAGGGGTTGTTACGAGGAGACAACACCTTTGCTTTCTATTAATTCCAAGCTGAACGAGAAGCTAGCTACTTCCTCTCTCACTGAACTACACTACCCAGCATTTCTCGTTAGTGGTATCGCAGTTAGTGTTATACCTGAGACGGAGCACCTTCAGGGTTAACCGGAAAATCCATGAGTTATAGTATGGCTGATGGTGGTTAACAGACAGCTACTTCCTGTCCCAAAAACAGAATGCAGAATTCTGGGACAAAGCAGTTGAGCTTCCGAAAGAGAGAGGTTTGCTTACCTTTAAATCAGAGAACTGCTGCTGGATTTTGGGCCTCTCCATACGGTACTTTTCAATTTCCTCTTTCTCCCTCAGTTCTCTGTAAACAAAAAAAAAAAGGGTGGAGCAGTCATTAAGAAAAGCCTGTTCTAAGGATTGCCCAATTTAGAACGCCCATTGTCATACACCCTATTAGTGAATTCTGAGTTAATAGAGGGGGATCCTCATCTCTTGGTTAGAGTGGAGAGGGGTTACATAGAGCGTCCCTCCCTCTGGAGGACCCGACCCGTCCTGTATTACACAGACAACACATTGATATGAATAACCACTGTGTAATGCTTTGTTTCCCCTGTGGTGGCGCTAGAGGGAAACTGGACACACACTGCCAGGTTTTCGCACAGATTACAGCTGGTTGCTAGGGGTCCCAGCAGGGGGGAACTTTGCAATCTGCTTATTGTGGAGAGGCCCTTCTAACAATCGTGATTGCGGAGAACCCCTTTAATGCAAACATTCTAAGCTAATAGTCAAAAACTATAAATCGGGCATTAATTAAAGTACATGGGACAGGGAGACAAAGGGATTTTATCATTAACAATATTTATCACCTACCCACAGGATAGGTGATAAATATCGAATGGGTGGGGGTCCGACCATTGGAACAACAACCGATCCCGAGAACGTCCTTACCTTGCCGTACCTGTGAGCCCCATATGAAAGAAGCGGTACTGTGCATGCTCTGCCACCTCTCCATTCATTTCTATGGGGCTGCCGAGCGCCATCTTCGTCAACCTCATAGAAATGAATGAAAAGGTGGCAGAGCATGCACAGTACCGCTTCTTTCATATGGGGCTCACAGGGACAGCAAGGAAGGACCGTTCTTGAGATCGGTGTGGTCCCAGTGGTTGGACCCCCACCAATCAGATATTTCTCATCTATCCTGTAAAAATAAGTGACAACCAAAGAATCAATTACAACTTAGTGTGAACTAGACCTTAGAAGAAGCTTTATTTCAGAATACCACAGCAAAGCACTGGAATTTGGGGCAATAAAAACAGCTCTAAGGCCTTGTTCACACAGTGCAGATTTGTCATGTACTTTTTAAGTCAAAACCAGGAACGGAACGTAAAGAGAAGAAATATATAAAGGAAGGTCTTATCGGTCTGTTCTACTGGTTTTTGCTTAAAAAAAATACATGCAAAATCTGCAGCAAATCTGCAGTGTGAACAAGGCCTAAAGGCCCTTTTACACTGTGCGATTATCGTGAGTTCATATAACGCTCATTGCCGATAATTGCTCTGTGTAAATAGGCCAGCGATCGGCAGATGAACGAGCAAACACTTGATCATATCGTTTAAAAAAAACCGAAATATTCTAGTTGTCGGCAGCTCATCTTGGTGTGTAAACAGGGAGACGCGCTGCCGACACGATGATAATGTATGGGGACGAGCGATCAGAGTAACGACCGCTCGTTCCCATCCATAGCTCCGTGTGACAGGAGCAAACGAGCGCCGATCAACCATGTCTCGTTGATCAGCGCTCGCTGCACCGGACGAGCTTCGGCCGGTGTAAAAGGCCCTTAAGTCTGAGGGTATGTTCACACAGGCTATTGTCGGCCGTTTTTCGGGCCGTAAACGGCTGAAAAATCCGAAGCAGAACGCCTCCAAACATCTGTCCATTGATTGCAATGGGAAAAACGGCGTTCTGTTCCGATGGGCCGTTTTTTTTTTAACGTGGCCGTTTTGGAAAATGGCTGCTTTTTTCATACGTTTTTGCGTTTGCGTGTGAACATAGCCTTACGCGTACACAAGGACGGCAGCATTCCTAGATGGATGTATATTACATGGTGATGAACTTTACACCAATTACACTCCCATCATCCCCATCCTCTCGTGTTACTGATACTTCACCTTCTTTCCTTCCTCCTCTCATCCATCCTCTTGTCTAGGGCGGCATAAATGGCATCCGCTTCCTCATCGTCCTTCTCGTAGGGGCCACTAGAGAACAAGCTCCCGGCGTAGCCATTAAACTGGAATGGGACAAAATGCAGACAAGGAGTTGGGATATTTGTGTAATAAGAAGTTCTGTAACTTTCTAATATACTTTGTGTTTCAAATATCAATGTTTTCAGAACCAATACTTGCTGTCAGTGAATGGAAACATTGATTGTTTTCATTTAGAAGCCTAATGCAGCTGAGGGTTTGTTACAATTGTATCCGGTCTAGACAATACTCTGTCAGCTGAATACATCAGTCAGGAGTTTCATGAAGTGACTTTATATCAGGGCAGCCCAGCGTGTAAGTGACATTTTATAATCACCTCATCGTAATTTGTGTCATTCAAATCTTCATCGTCATCATCTGCTTGATTCTTCTTCATCTGGTCGCCCACCGTCCTTTTCCCTGGTGGTGCATGACGGTCGTCCACTGGGTCATTTGCATCACGGGCCGGACCGATATCAGAACGGGTGGTGAAACCTGTAGCACTGAGGAGAAACAAGAAGAAATGGAACAGGGCTCTCCATTTAAATGCCCTCACCACGACCATGCCCGACCGGCGCTGAGCTCCGCAGACCGACGCCACGACAGGCGCTGAGCTTCTTCTTGTTCATGGTGCCGGTAATGGACGCTGTTAGTCCAGAGGCTCCTCCAGGATTACCGGCTCCTGAGGGCCCGGGGCCGCTTCCTGAGGACGAGCTCCGCAGACGCCACGACCGGCGCTGAGCTCCGCAGACGCCACGACCGGCGCTGAGCTCCGCCGACGCCACGACCCGCGCTGAGCTCCGCCGACGCCACGACCCGCGCTGAGCTCCGCCGACGCCACGACCCGCGCTGAGCTCCGCAGACGCCACGATCGGCGCTGAGCTCCGCAGACGCTATGCAGCGCTCCACTTATCACTTTCTTCGCTCTATCCAATCCCCTACCAGTATCCAGCCCGTTGTCTTGGTGATCTCCATGCCCACAGCTCTACAGCGCCCCCTATATCACCCCCGCCCCTTTGATGCTCCCTCTATATAAGTTCGCACATCCCCCACAAACAGCCGATAGATCTCTTACCCTCTGCCCAGACCCGGCACATATCCCAGCGGGGCCGCCATGCCCAGGAACGGCTTCTTCTTCTTGTTCATGGTGCCGGTAATGGACGCTGTTAGTCCAGAGGCTCCTCCTGGGTTACCGGCTCCTGAGGGCCCGGGGCCGCTTCCTGAGGACGAGGTGGCCGCCATTTTTCCAGCACTGAGAAGCGACACCACACGGTATCCCACAATGCTCTGCGTGGCGAAAACTTCCGGCGCCAGCGCTCCTGTCACAGGGTAATCATAGAGGTGAGCACTAGGGGGGAAACATCGCCATCTTGACGGAGACAGGAAAGGAATGAGGGCTTCTGGAAAATGGTCGCTCTGTTACTGCTTGTCCTGCAGTTTTTTTCGCCATAATTTCCATTAATTCTTCATAAACGGAACATATAATCCCTCACACAGGCCTAAAGTCCAGCCTCAGAGCATATCTCAGTGTTCCCATGAATTTAAGCGGGCAATTTCAGTCAAACTTTTAATCAATTATTGTTATTAGTAGTGAATATCATTGCATTTCTTTCCATATTGTTATCAGTACAAGGTTGTGGACTGTCATGCGGATGATAAGAACATTAATGAATACCAGAAATCATGTTATTGGTGAGTAAAATAATTTCACCCAAAAAATATTGCCAAATAAAAATGTTTGAAATGATGTAGTACCCTATAGTTGTCTATAGATGGCGCTGAATCACAATACACCAGATGTAGCAGAGCTTGATCTGTGCATCACTTCTGTGGTTCTTCTGTCAGATCCGCGGAGCTGAGTTTGTCATTTGACACAATTCATCGCGATCTTCAGAGGGGTCATGGTCTCCAATGAAAATCTTTCGGCATTTGTTGTCAAACTACAATTCCCAGCATGCTTTGACCAAAAGCTATTTTATTCCAGGCTGTCAGGGCATGCTGGGAATTGTAGTTTCACATCTGCTGGAGTGCCGAAAGGTGCAGACCCCTGCTGAACAGAAACCGCCATTCCTTCCTCCGTCCACTAGGGGCACTGTTGTTCTGTTAGACTCCGATTAAAAGCTCATGCTAATTTATGCAAATCTGCTTTTCTTCATGACGACTGTTTCATTGAATATTTATAGAATTAAAAAAAAAAAAGTGTGAAAAATCCTCCCGGAAGACAGCGCCAGCTTTACCGTGAAAATCCTGAGTTAACTATATATTGTCAGTGTGTGTGATTTAATTCCATGATGTAGGGTGCGTTCGAGACATAAAAATCCTTTGACAAAACATTAAGGCCCCATGCACACGACCGTAATTACCGGCCGTGCTCCCATTGTAAAGTATGGGAGCGCGGTCCATAGAATAAAAAAATAGGAAATGTCCTATTTTTTTCGGAAAGTTTCTACAGCACGGACACCTTCCCGTAAATATACGTCGGCCATAGAAACTAATTGGCCCGTAATTACGGGCGATCTCACGGTCGAGTGCATGGGGCCCAAAGGGGTATTCCGTGTACAGACATTGATGGCATGTTGTCGGCGGGGTTGACTGCGATCGCAAGGACGAAGTGGTTGTGACCCACCCAACCAGTGGCTTTCTACTATGGGTAATATAAGAAGGTCTAAATGTTGGGACACCCCTCTATTACCTCCATAGATCTTAAAGGGAATGTGTCATTAGAATAATTTTTTTTTTCTTCAGTTAAACAATTAGTATTTAAGTGATTACACATTGTTTTAATTTTTTCACAAGTCAGGAAATATTATAAATTAGATTCTAATTTATAACATTTCCATGTGCTGGCCACTAGAGGGAGCAGTTCCCAAAATTGCAGCATGGTCAATGTGGTAAAGTAACCTCATTGATTTATGCTGCAAATTTGGGGTAGACACACTCGCTCTAGTGTCTTCACATAATCCCCCCTCCCTTCTTCTGGCTAGTGCCAGGAGAAGGAGGGGTTTGAATGTCTTCAAACCTCCTACACTGTGTGCCACCATTTTATGAGCGACTGCACAGTGTAGGAGGATTAGATACAGGGCTCAGCAGACAGTATAACACGAACATACACGAACATAATACACTCATCACATACACGAACATAAATTACCTGCTGCTGCCGCCGCCTCCGCTGGTCGAACATATGGCCGGAAGCCGCGGCCGGAAGTCGTCATCTTACTGTCCGGCAGCGGCTTCCGGTCCACATGAAAACGGCACCAGCTTTCGCTCTACGAACGAGCTTCGTTTTGGTCTGTGTGGGAACGGCACATACAGAGATGAAAAAATTCTGGGTTAATAAAGGGAAAAACGGTTACAAAGAGCGTCTTTCGCTCTGGAGGACCTGTCCTGTCCTGTATTACACAGACAACCCATTGATCTGAATGGACACTGTGTAATACTTAATTTATCCTGTGGTGGTGCTGCAGGGAAATTGAATACGTATGGAAAGATTTTCCTGCAGATTAGAGCTGATCGCTGGGGGTCTCAGTAGTTATTGTCAAGGGACCCTTCTAACAAGTAGGGAGAGCCCCTTTAATAGGGCATAGGGAAGGGGTTTTCCATATTCTATGGATCCTCCGACAATCTAAAGTGGATGGGGACAGCCCAAATGTCCCTCAATTACTGCCATTGGGTAATTGATATAAGTGGCGCCAAGAACATTCATGTTTATGGGGGAGTCGAGGCGATAGATGTTGGGTGGTTGATTGATCATCCGACTGCCAACTATATTATGTATATGGCCAACTTAAAGGCTGTGAACACCTTTGCCAACTTTTATTTTAAATAAAAATGTGTATCAGTGTGTTTGTTCCAACTTTCGAATTAGTTTTTATTAAAAATAATTTTTACTTTTTGAGATACAGCTGCTTTGTATCTTGTATATAGAGCAGCTGCATCTAGCGCTGAAACCTGAATCCGTCAGTCCCGTGGAACTGACGGGTTCAGTGTCAGCGGGTCCTACGTCTTTCTGACACCCAGGATCCACCTGTTATCGATCACATCTAAGTTATGAACTTAGATGCGCTCGGTAACCGCTCCGGACCCGCTGACACTGAACCTGTCAGTTCCACGGGACTGACGGATTCAGATCTCAGCGCAGGATACAGCTTTCAAAGGTGTACGTAGCCTTTACCCTTTGATCTGATTAATTGCTTCTCCTCTTTGTAGCCCGGTGTGTTCCTGTTCCTACTACCGCCAGCAATCATGTGATTTGGTCTGTTTGTCTTTAGGAACGGTTGTAACCTTAGCAACGTGACACTCCATATATCATGAACAGGTGTTCTGTAGGTTCTTCTGCGGCCCCTCCCCCCCTCCGACTACAGACAACGCTCCCATAGAAACTCATATCTTGATCCTTTATGACCTATTGACCTTTATGACAAATTGTGGTGCATTTTTTCAGCCAGAATATCCGCTGCAGAAAACTTCACGTAAAAAAAGTCTATACTTACCCGTAGCGATGGCGACGTGTCCCTCTGATGTCCTGCGGCCCGGCCTCCTGCGATGACAGCCCATGTAAACGCTGCAGCTTGTGATTGGCTGCAGCAGTCACATGGGATGAAACGTCGTCCCCGAAGGCCGGGCTGAACGCAGAAGCAGAGAATTCTGGGTAAGTATAGTATTTTATTTTTTTCTCTGAGTTGCGATTTTTTTTGCGGCGCAATGTTACAGGTTTTACCTCTTCATTGAATTCGATGGAGAAAACCCACAACAGAAATTGACACGCTACGGATTTAAAAAACGCACCACAGGTCAATTTATGAACGTTTTTTTTTTTACGCAGCGCGTGGAGATTTGTTAAATTCTCGTCCACTCTGTTGCCACTGTATTATGCTGCAGATTTTCCGCAATGAAATACGTTGCGGAAAATCTGCGGCGTTTACGCTACGTGTGAACGCGGCCTAAGGCTGCATTCACACGCGCGTTTCAGATACAGGCACGTGGAAAACGCGTGTGAATCCGCTCCGTGTGTGGGTTGCGTTAGGCATCGGTGCGCTTTGCGAGTGGCAAACCCTAATGCCCACATTTATATAGAAAGAAATGGGGGAGGCGCAGAAAAAAAGCGATTCTAACGTTTGAACGATCCTGCAAAAATTCTAATCAGAATTCTATTATAAAGTATAGGATTTCCGGTCGGGAATTCTTCCTATAAATGAATATTTTAGAGAGAACCTCCCCATCCCCCATACTGTAGGACTGCTGATACCAGGGACTGATGAAGCAGTTTAGGGATTGCGGATCTGTCCGTCCTAATACCCCATGTGACCTCGTACCCCATGTCACGGGATTGTCTGCAGAGCTGGAATCTCCTTATCCCTGGAAGCTTTTATAGTAAGAGGATTGCTTTCTGCCTTTCTACCGTATTGCTTTGAAGTTTGCGACGCGTTTTCCCTGCTGCGTTCTAGCCGCATCGGTTAACCCTTTCATTGCTCATCGCCGCTTCGGCTTCTTGAGGCTCCAAAATATTCATTTTCTTATATCGTTCAATTATTTTTTTTCATTTATTTTAATTCTTTTCTTCATATTTTAATAGGCGTTATTCTTCCCGAGCGTGTCAATAGCGTAAAAACGAGCGCTGACCGTGGCCGAAAAATACATATTATTAGCGGTTTACGCATATTTAAGTAAAACAAATGAAATTATTCACAATTAAATTATATATAGTTGAATCCCTTTTAATCCAATAATCCAGAAAGTCTGATAATCTGGCACTTGCCGTATAATAGTAAATTTCAGCAGACCAGAATCGGAAGATTTTTGACTTATATTTTGGGCTTGGTTCACCACCTTAACAAGTATCACATGTTTCTATAGTCCAGATTATCTGATAATCCGGCATCAGAATTCTATAGTATATTGTATATACATTTATAGGGGCAGAGATTTGTTTTTCTGATACGGTCACTCCTAGGGGGATTTTTGGAGATTACTGAAGATGGATTTATTATTGAGTTTAATGGGAACAGTAGTGGCATAAATACAGGGGTCGCATCGGTCGAACGGGCCCCATAGCCTAGGCGGCCCATAGGTGTAACTTCAGGGTCTGGCACACAAGGACCTTGTATGTGAAAGAAGAGAAGTTTAGCGTGAGGAGCGGTGAGTAAATCTAGGCGTCTGATATGGCGTCTGATATGGCGTCTGATATGGCGTCTGATATGGCGTCTGATATGGCGTCTGATATGGCGTCTGATATGGGGTCTTAATGAATTTTTGGATCTGATCTAGGGTTTGATGCCACCTATACTCCCATTCTGCATTTTCATTACCATTATCCCGGCATTCTCTGATCATTTGTCCGTCATGCTGGTTGTGTTTTTTTTTTTTAACTACGACTCGACCAGTAAGCCTGACTTCACACGAAGCTGGTAAATGCTCAATGGCCCCATTCATAAGTTTGGTATGGGGCCCCGTAGTTTCTAGTCACGGCTCTGGGTAGCTGTATATATCTGTATGCAGTGAGCTCCCCCTAGTGGTGGCTGCAGGAGCAGAATGTTATGTAACTATGGGAGCTGCGTATATCTGTATGTAGTGAGCGCCCTCTCATGGTGGCTGCAGGCAGCAGAAAATTATCATGTAACGCTATGGGAGCTGTATATATCTGTATGTGGTGATCTCCCCCTAGCTGTGGCTGCAGGCAGCAGAATGTTATCATGTGACTTTATGGGAGCTGTATATATCCGTGTCACGATCTGTGGGTATGTCATGTGGACCCACTGGGCCGTAGCGGGATAGCAGCTGGCCAAACAGCGTACCAAGTCAATGTCTATATAGTCCAAGCACAAGGGTACCTGTAGAAGTTCAGACAGTAGTAATGGCTAGGCTCAGATGGAACCTTGGCAGCAGACACCAGGCGTAGTGTAACAAAGCAGGCGTGGCACAGGAACAACGGTAGCACGGGATACAGGTGGCAGGTATGGGAACAGGATAACACTAAGGGACCATTTGCAAGACTAACACTGGTAAACACAACAACGCTCAGGCAATGAGTGAAAGGGCAGAGCCCTTCATATAGTCCAAGGTGATCATGGGTTAATTGATGATTATTTTCATGTGCGCGCGCTGGCCCTTTAATACCAGGCACGAGCGTGCGCGCATCCTACGGGACACAGCAGAACGGAGCGCTGGGGAGGAGATGCGGGCCAGCGCTCACAGATCCATGGCTGAGACCGTCGTGGGGTGAGTAATCCGGATGGTCCGCGGCCATGGACGCTACAATCTGTATGTAGTGAGCTCCCTCTAGTGGTGGCTGCAGACAGCAGAATGTTATCATGTAACTCTGAGAGCGCTGTGTATATCTGTATGTAGTGAGCTCCCCTTTAGTAGAGACTTCAGACAGCAGAATGTTATAATGTAACTCTCTATGGGAGCTGTATATATCTGTATGTAGTGAGCTCCCCCTAGTGGTGACTGCAGGCAGCAGAATGTTATCACGTAACTGTATGGCTGTGTGAAGGGGATTTGGAGGTATGTCGTTCATATCCATGGTCTAGGCCCTACACAATTCGCCACCAACATGGCGATTATTTTGTTAATCCTCCCCCCCCCCCCCCCAAAAAATTATAATACAAAAATAATAAAAATATATCAAGTCCAATTACTCCTTTGGCAGCTCAGTTAAACACCCGCACTGCCCCCGTAAATAGTTTTTTGTGACATTTTAAATAAGTGCCCACATTCATGGTGAATATTTTTTTTCCGCATACATAAATATTCAGCATCTGTCTGTTCATTCCCAGTGGCTCTTGAAAGGCGAGATAAGGACTTTCCGCTGCCGTCGCAGAGCTTTTCACTGTTACATAGACGTTCTGCTGTTATCTACAGGTCCTTGTCCCACTCCGCACAAAGCAGCGACAGGGCCGTGAGGACACTATACACAATGCCGGGCCTTTGAGTGTTCGCGCTGGAAGGAAGCTTTGTATTAATAGAGTCCATTGCCCCCAGGGCAGCTTAAGCCTCCTCCAAAAGACTGGAATAGTACTCCGATCAAGTGGATGATAATGCAAATCAGGCTCCTTCAATATGGAGAGCGCTTTTAAGATCTTGCATGCACAGTAATAGTGTCCCCTTAGTGCCTCCGCACAGTTACAGTGCCCCCCTTTGTGTCCGCACACAGTAATAGCGCCCCCAACACCGTAAAACTGCCCTCTTACTGCCCCTACACAGTAATAGTGCCTACTTAGTGTCACCCATATAATAATATTGCCCCTTAGTGACTCCACACAGTCACAGAGCCCCCTTTATGTCCACACAGTAATAGTGCCCCCACAGTAATCATGCCGCCTTACTGCCCCTACACCATATTAGTGCCTCCTTCGTGTCACCCATATGGTAATATTGCCCCTTAGTGACTCCACACGGTCACAGTGCCCCCTTTGTGTCTCGGCAGTAATAATGCCCATAATAGTGACCCCCTTACTGCCCCTATACCATATTAGTGCCGCCTTTGTGGCCCCCACAAAACAGTAATGCTTTTACATACTAAAAATACCACCTTAGTGCCCCCAACACAGTAATAATGCCTCGTTACTGACCCTACACAGTAATAGTGCCTCCGTACTGACCCCACACAGTAATATTGCCTCCTTACTGACCCTACACAGTAATAGTGCCTCCGTACGGACCCCACACAGTAATAGTGCCTCCTTACTGACCCTACACAGTAATAGTGCCTCCTTACTGACCCTACACAGTAATAGTGCCTCCTTACTGACCCTACACAGTAATAGTGCCTCCTTACTGACCCTACACAGTAATAGTGCCTCCGTACGGACCCCACACAGTAATAGTGCCTCCTTACTGACCCTACACAGTAATAGTGCCTCCTTACTGACCCTACACAGTAATAGTGCCTCCTTACTGACCCTACACAGTAATAGTGCCTCCTTACTGACCCTACACAGTAATAGTGCCTCCTTACTGACCCTACACAGTAATAGTGCCTCCTTACTGACCCTACACAGTAATAGTGCCTCCTTACTGACCCTAAACAGTAATAGTGCCTCCTTACTGACCCTACACAGTAATAGTGCCTCCTTACTGACCCTACACAGTAATAGTGCCTCCTTACTGACCCTACACAGTAATAGTGCCTCCTTACTGACCCTAAACAGTAATAGTGCCTCCGTACCGAACCCACAGTAATAGTGCCTCCTTACTGACCCTACACAGTAATAGTGCCTCCGTACGGACCCCACACAGTAATAGTGCCTCCTTACTGACCCTACACAGTAATAGTGCCTCCTTACTGACCCTACACAGTAATAGTGCCTCCTTACTGACCCTAAACAGTAATAGTGCCTCCGTACCGAACCCACACAGTAATAGTGCCTCCTTACTGACCCTACACAGTAATAGTGCCTCCGTACGGACCCCACACAGTAATAGTGCCTCCTTACTGACCCTACACAGTAATAGTGCCTCCTTACTGACCCTACACAGTAATAGTGCCTCCTTACTGACCCTAAACAGTAATAGTGCCTCCGTACCGAACCCACACAGTAATAGTGCCTCCTTACTGACCCTACACAGTAATAGTGCCTCCTTACTGACCCTACACAGTAATAGTGCCTCCTTACTGACCCTAAACAGTAATAGTGCCTCCGTACCGAACCCACACAGTAATAGTGCCTCCTTACTGACCCCACACAGTAATAGTGCCTCCTTACTGACCCTACACAGTAATAGTGCCTCCTTACTGACCCTACACAGTAATAGTGCCTCCTTACTGACCCTACACAGTAATAGTGCCTCCTTACTGACCCTACACAGTAATAGTGCCTCCATACTGACCCTACACAGTAATAGTGCCTCCTTACTGACCCTACACAGTAATAGTGCCTCCGTACCGAACCCACACAGTAATAGTGCCTCCTTACTGACCCTACACAGTAATAGTGCCTCCTTACTGACCCTACACAGTAATAGTGCCTCCTTACTGACCCTACACAGTAATAGTGCCTCAGTACGGACACCACACAGTAATAGTGCCTCCTTACTGACCCTACACAGTAATAGTGCCTCCTTACTGACCCTACACAGTAATAGTGCCTCCTTACTGACCCTAAACAGTAATAGTGCCTCCGTACCGAACCCACACAGTAATAGTGCCTCCTTACTGACCCTACACAGTAATAGTGCCTCCTTACTGACCCTACACAGTAATAGTGCCTCCATACTGACCCTACACAGTAATAGTGCCTCCTTACTGACCCTACACAGTAATAGTGCCTCCGTACCGAACCCACACAGTAATAGTGCCTCCTTACTGACCCTACACAGTAATAGTGCCTCCTTACTGACCCTACACAGTAATAGTGCCTCCTTACTGACCCTACACAGTAATAGTGCCTCCTTACTGACCCTACACAGTAATAGTGCCTCCTTACTGACCCTACACAGTAATAGTGCCTCCTTACTGACCCTACACAGTAATAGTGCCTCCGTACTGACCCCACACAGTGAAAATGCCCCCTTAGTGCCCCTACGCAGAAAAAGTGCCCCTGAAAAATACTAAAAATAAATACTCCCCTAACACCGTTCACGCGATGTTATAGGCTACGTTTCCAATATGTAACCCACGATGTTGGCGGCTCGACGCAGGCGGGCGTGATGAGGTCAATGCATCGCTCCTGCCCGTTGCAGAGTTTCCAGCGTCTCAAAGGCCACAGGCCTGAAGTGGTCTGCGGCCCACAAGAGTGTACGGCAGAACCAGCTCCGCCATATTATTCAGCTGTATCCACATCCCGAGGACTTATCTTGCTCTACCACGTGGCGTCACTTCTTTTCGCAATTTCTTTGAAGTGTCTATAAATAACTGCAGTTCTATTGACATGGATTACAGAGCGGATTATTTCTAAGGAAATCCAAATTTTGCGTAGCCGTGAAAAATTATAAGTAGAGCGTGTAGAAAAGTGGTACTGACACCTAAGACTCGCCGATGTGGGGGAGAGAGAGCCGTGCCCAGCTCTGCTATGCAATGAGTATGCCAATTAGTTTTCTATATACAATGGAGAATGTCTATGGAAATCACTGCAGTGGTTCCTCTTGGCATCCAATTAGGTCTCCCCTTTCATTTTCCAACCTGCGCTAAATGAATAGAAGCTAGATTCTGATTGGTCAAGATAAGAGAACTACATTTGAATCAACCCGGCATGCATGTTTATCTCTGTAGATAGCGAGGGGCAATATAACTCAGGCATCAGGTTTTTTTGGGGGAGAAATTTAGTGATCCGCCAAAAATACATGAGTTAGTCGTTATCTGTTGGCCATGAATGTCTTCTGATGTGAAGCCCAGTCCCGGAGACCGTGGGCCCCCTTAAAGGGTCTCCAAGCAATTTTATGGCAAACGAGGGCATCCCATACCACCCAGCAGTCCTGATTTTCACTGGACTTTCCCATGAACTGGACTGTAAAGAGTAAGTCTGCTGTTTGGTATTGGAAACAGTCAGCAAGTTTGTCCACAGATACCCCCCTAAAAGCTTAGTTAGTTTTTTCACTTGCGAGGTGTAAAGGAGCCACTTCCCAGAATGGCAGTCACCGGAGCAAGCTTTGTGCAGACGCTGAACCAGCAGGGTATGCAGGGTGCATTCCTTCTTATAAACCCCCCCCCCCCCCATAGTTTCTTACGTTACATAGTTTAGGTTTACAGTGACCTAAATTGACCCTCCTGTCCTTAAAGTTTCCGCAGTTATGGACGGCTAAATCATTTCCAAACTAATTATCCCTTGGAACAGCTGCGCATGAAATACAAGAAAAAGAAGCAACTATTCCGGGCAGATAATACAGAAGCGCCAAAGAATTCGTACAGAAGTGGAACTAAATATAGATAATGGAGCAATTATAGTAAATTTCCTTGTTCCAGACATCTGTCCTATACTAGAGCTGCAGTGCGGAGGAGCTTTCTCTACTGTCCATCCAATGGCAGCTGCCACCTCATAAATGCAAAGTGCCCCAAAAATTACTTTTATGACTTGTTAGTCAGTCATGGTAAAGGTCTGATTGGCGGCGGCGGCGGCGTAGCTAGGGGGGCTTGCGGACACTGAGTGGATGGGCACTTGAAGATAGGACACCTCTTTCGTATAGTAGTTCCCCCTCAGCTGATTACAGGAGGATTCTCACTGGTGGGATCGCCGCAGATCCGCTCCATAATGTACGTTGATCCATTAAAGGCTAAGAGCTATTCAATCTCCCGCCGTTTCAGCGCTGTAGCTCCGGTGCTGCCCACCGGTCTTCGTTGACTTGTCCTGTAGCCATGACATGCCGTTTATGCACGTGACCAGGATTCTTTACAGTAAGAGGAGTCAGACTTTAGAATGGTAAAACCAATGACAAACTAAAGGAGTGGACTCCTCACAGACAACCCCTTTAATCTGAGCGGCTCTGACTGCCAAGATACCTGGCAAACTGATGACTTTACAGATTCAGATGAATGTAATAAATGGACGTCTCGAGTTTGCCAGAGCGACTTTAGCTCATAGAGGGGGGTTACGAACAGGGGACCCCCCCCCTCCAAGACGTTCAAATGTCCAAACAGGACATATGGACGGGGGTGGTCCTGTTGGGATAACTCCTATAAATAATGTCTCGGTCGAGGGTCTCCCACCAGCGGCACTCCAGCTGTTCTCAAACTACGATTCCCAGCATGCCCATGACAGGCGCAGGCTGTTATGGGCATGCTGGAGTTTGTCGTTTCACAACAGCTGGAGCGCCGCTGACCCCTGGTCTAGGAATTTATTTTACTGAGTGCATTTATCATGGTTCCTAAATTGGGGACCATGACTCTTAGTGTCTTCTATCTAGCCTAGGAGATCTCCCAGTGGGGGAGGGGAGCTGACAACCACTGAGCTTACACATGGACATCCTTTTTTTTGTTTTTTTATCACTGGAGTAGGGGTCCCGCACGGCAGTTGGGGGCATTGGTATTCTCACCATAGAGTTTTATGGCCACTAGACCTACCTTCTTATCCGTGGATCTCAAGAACTGGGGTGCTGTTTCTGCGTCATCCATTCATTTTAATGGTGAGTGACTGCACATGTGAACAGGGACCTGGCACCCAAATTCTCGTACTCCGCGAGGGTATAAAGCGGATCTACATAGGAGATCCCAGAGAGTAGCAATAGTTGGACTGACCGGTGAATGGTATAGTTGGTTCACCCCATGTTATATTTTGCAGGCACGCAGCGTGAAGGGTTAGCATGGCATGACGCGCCACGCATAAGAATGCAGTGGGGGCACGATGCCCTCCTCTCCTCCTTCACTTTATGTCTGTGGCATTACAATTCACTAAGCAAAGAGCTGGGAGAAAGTGCCCGGGACACAGGCGCAGGAAATGGAGACAATGCCAGGACTGTGCTCGCCATGAAAGCCTCAGATCAGAGGTCACTGGGTATTGGGGGTTCCTGCCAGTCTCTGTAGTCACAACAAAGTCATTCTCAACACAGACACATTCAGATATCATTGAGATGGTGGATCTGTGCATCAGACAGTCAAACATAAAGGGCACTGTCCTCTCCAAACCAGCTTCTAGCCCCCATGTGTGTGATTGCTCCGGGTACTGAAAGACATCCGTCATGAATTTTTGATTTTGGAAACTTTCTCTTAAAACGTTGGGTCACTTCCTCAGGATCTATGAGGACATGTTGTAGGAGATCTCTACTGGAAAGGTTCATCCTGAGCTGCCTGGTTCAGAACTACAGTGAGTACTGCCCCTTATAAAGATAGATCAGTAGGAAGGGGGTGAGTGGTAGGATGTGTAATAATAATATCAACTTATATGCCATTCGGACTACGGAAGATTGGAGGTCGATCAGGACCTTCATCTTCCCAGATCATTTAGCAAATTAAAGGGGAAATAAGTTTCAATCCCCTGACATCATTTTATTATTAGATCTGTTACAAAAAGTAGGATTGCCAGGAAAATATACATTTCCTATGGCTTCCCTCCTTCTCCAACTATAGATTTTACCGTACATTTTATTTGCAGACTATAGACTGCCATAAACTGCAGTTGAAGAGGCAGGGAAGCCATGGTTGCTGTTGGGCACGTTATCACTTTGGTTCTTGCCGAGGGCTGTGTCCGGTTAGTAGACAACTAGATGAGTTTTTTCCTCCCGCCTCTGTCTTCCGCCGCGGTGTGCTCCGGCAGTACAGAAGTTCTGGATTGCCAAGGCAACCGGCGCCGAGGATGACGTCATACCTGGTAGCCTATTTAAAGGGGAACTGTCCTGCCATGCTTTTCCTGGTAATTGCGGTACATCTTATACTATCTCTGTTCCTGTACGTTTATATTGCTATTTATTGATCTTGACCTTGTTCCTGCCTTGTGCTTTTGATACCACGCCTGGTACTTATGGTACTTTTCCTGGTCCTGACTTCCGGCTATCTCCTGACTCAACCCTTGGCTTGCCACATCCTGTCTGCTTTCCTGGTGACTAATCCCGGCTTCGTTCCGGATCACGCCACTGCCCCAGCAGCGCTAATGCGGCCAATTCGAGACTATTCTGGGGACTTCAACCTGGGGATACTCATGCAGCAAAGTCTGTACCTCCTTGCGTCAGTTAAGGGTTAAAACCAGGGGATCCCTTAGAGTTCAAACTCCAATCTAGCCTGCGACAATCGAATAGCGGCTTCGGGAATCCAATATCCGGTATATGGGACTTCAATTACAATTTTCCTCCCTTCGTACGCTGCTCTGGAGGCCATTTACTTGATGCACCATCTTTATTAGGGCATTTTAGAGAGAGCCTAATTTAAATGGATCTGTTCCTTTAAATACACCTGTAACAATGTAGATGCATATATAGGAACTGACATACAAGTATATGTATTCAATACTGTTTATAAATAATGCAAAAGTGTCTGTCGCTATCCATTATCCCAATGGGATCCACCAGCTTGTCCCTGGCACGTCCCCACTCAGCCTGCAGGGCACAGAGCTCGGCACTCAGAAGCGAATCCTCCCTCCCCCGCTCAAGAGACTGAACCCCCTCCCCTACAGAGGGAGACCGAAGCACGATATAGTGATGGCTGAGCAGCTAGGCTTTCAATGTGATCCTCTCTTATTGTACTGGCAGGATAACGCAAGGGGTATATTTCCTGTGCTGCTGCATATTTGCTGTGTGTTACTGAAGTTTCCTACGACTGTATAAATAAAGTTTATCCAAGAGAGCACATCATTTTTCAAGGGGATTGTCAGACTTGGACAACCCCATTTGAGTTTTGAGACAAACCATAGACCATCTCGCCAAACCAGGGACCATCTCGCCATACCATGGACCATCTCGCCATACCATGGACCATCTCGCCATACCATGGACCTTCTCGCCATACCATGGACCTTCTCGCCATACCATGGATCATCTCGCCATACCATGGACCATCTCGCCAAACCATGGACCATCTCGCCAAACCATGGACCATCTCACCAAACCATGGACCATCTTATCAAATTATAGATCTTCTACCTAAACCATAAATCAACTCGCCAAACTACTGACCAAGTCAAAGACCATAGAATATCTTATAAGCTATTCATCATCTTGCCAAACCATGATCTTCGGACCAAACCATAGAAATTCGAACCCAACCTTGGTTATCTCACCAAACTATGAATCTTCTTACCAAACCATAGACCATTTTTATCATATTAGTGACATTCTGAATAAACCACAGACCTTTCTCCTTATACCATGATGATCTCAATAATCCATAGCTTAACGTTTCATGACATAGTCTATCTTTAGGGGTCAAAGGTCTGGGCCAGGTCTATACGAGACAGAGCAAACTATTGAAGTTACAGTAAGCATTTCAGTGATGGAGCCCTCCATGACCAGGAAAGCTTCAAAAGATCTCGAGCTGCCTATACACTAGTCATGTTGGATGGCCATGACGGCCGATTTAGACCAGTTTCTGCCAACTACATAGAGTGTGACGACCAAAGGTAGAAACACATGTCGAAAAGTCTATCTACTCCCGGAACACTGGTCGACCGACCAGTTGACTTGTGCCAACTGTTGTGATCTCATCAACATTTGCTGCTTCTGCCGCGGTCACAGAACAAGGCAGAGATCTATTCATGGAGATGTGATGTGTGGAGATGTCAAGGACCTTCTTAGACCAACTATTACGACCAGTCGTTCACCATACGGCCGTCTAAACTGTGTGTGACCGCTCTACAGTAAAGACTGATTATCTCACCAGATACTCTGAAGGAGAAGAGCAAAGGATAGGCAGCAAATCCCACCAATAGCACTATTGTACGAGACACCGCTCATCTCTTAGAAAGACAGCCCATGCTACCAATAGCACTTGTGATCAAGAGACAACACATCAGAAGAGAGACCGCTCATATCATCAATAGCACTGGTGATCAAGAGACCACACATCAGAAGAGAGACCGCTCATATCATCAATAGCACTGGTGAGCAAGAGACCACACATCAGAAGAGAGACAGCTCATATCATCAATAGCACTGGTGAGCAAGAGACCACACATCAGAAGAGAGACAGCTCATATCATCAATAGCACTGGTGAGCAAGAGACCACACATCAGAAGAGAGACAGCTCATATCATCAATAGCACTGGTGATCAAGAGACCACACATCAGAAGAGAGACCGCTCATATCATCAATAGCACTGGTGAGCAAGAGACCACACATCAGAAGAGAGACAGCTCATATCATCAAAAGCACTGGTGAGCAAGAGACCACACATCAGAAGAGAGACAGCTCATATCATCAATAGCACTGGTGAGCAAGAGACCACACATCAGAAGAGAGACCGCTCATATCATCAATAGCACTGGTGATCAAGAGACAACACACCAGAAGAGAGACCGCTCATATCATCAATAGCACTGGTGATCAAGAGACCACACATCAGAAGAGAGACCGCTCATATCATCAATAGCACTGGTGAGGAAGAGACAACACATCAGAAGAGAGACAGCTCATATCATCAATAGCACTGGTGAGGAAGAGACCACACATCAGAAGAGAGACAGCTCATATCATCAATAGCACTGGTGAGCAAGAGACCACACATCAGAAGAGAGACAGCTCATATCATCAATAGCACTGGTGATCAAGAGACCACACATCAGAAGAGAGACTGCTCATATCATCAATAGCACTGGTGAGCAAGAGACCACACATCAGAAGAGAGACCGCTCATATCATCAATAGCACTGGTGAGCAAGAGACCACACATCAGAAGAGAGACAGCTCATATCATCAATAGCACTGGTGAGCAAGAGACAACACATCAGAAGAGAGACTGCTCATATCATCAATAGCACTGGTGATCAAGAGACCACACATCAGAAGAGAGACTGCTCATATCATCAATAGCACTGGTGAGCAAGAGACAACACATCAGAAGAGAGACTGCTCATATCATCAATAGCACTGGTGAGGAAGAGACCACACATCAGAAGAGAGACCGCTCATATCATCAATAGCACTGGTGAGCAAGAGACAACACATCAGAAGAGAGACTGCTCATATCATCAATAGCACTGGTGATCAAGAGACCACACATCAGAAGAGAGACTGCTCATATCATCAATAGCACTGGTGAGCAAGAGACAACATATCAGAAGAGAGACTGCTCATATCATCAATAGCACTGGTGAGGAAGAGACCACACATCAGAAGAGAGACCGCTCATATCATCAATAGCACTGGTGAGCAAGAGACAACACATCAGAAGAGAGACAGCTCATATCATCAATAGCACTGGTGAGGAAGAGACCACACATCAGAAGAGAGACAGCTCATATCATCAATAGCACTGGTGAGCAAGAGACCACACATCAGAAGAGAGACCGCTCATATCATCAATAGCACTGGTGAGCAAGAGACCACACATCAGAAGAGAGACTGCTCATATCATCAATAGCACTGGTGAGGAAGAGACCACACATCAGAAGAGAGACTGCTCATATCATCAATAGCACTGGTGAGGAAGAGACCACACATCAGAAGAGAGACTGCTCATATCATCAATAGCACTGGTGAGGAAGAGACCACACATCAGAAGAGAGACTGCTCATATCATCAATAGCACTGGTGAGCAAGAGACCACACATCAGAAGAGAGACCGCTCATATCATCAATAGCACTGGTGAGCAAGAGACCACACATCAAAAGAGAGACTGCTCATATCATCAATAGCACTGGTGAGGAAGAGACCACACATCAGAAGAGAGACAGCTCATATCATCAATAGCACTGGTGATCAAGAGACCACACATCAGAAGAGAGACTGCTCATATCATCAATAGCACTGGTGAGCAAGAGACAACACATCAGAAGAGAGACCGCTCATATCATCAATAGCACTGGTGAGCAAGAGACCACACATCAGATGAGAGACAGCTCATATCAGCAATAGCACTGGTGAGCAAGAGACCACACATCAGATGAGAGACAGCTCATATCATCAATAGCACTGGTGATCAAGAGACAACACACCAGAAGAGAGACAGCTCATATCATCAATAGCACTGGTGATCAAGAGATCACACATCAGAAGAGAGACCGCTCATATCATCAATAGCACTGGTGAGCAAGAGACCACACATCAAAAGAGAGACTGCTCATATCATCAATAGCACTGGTGAGGAAGAGACCACACATCAGAAGAGAGACAGCTCATATCATCAATAGCACTGGTGATCAAGAGACCACACATCAGAAGAGAGACTGCTCATATCATCAATAGCACTGGTGAGCAAGAGACAACACATCAGAAGAGAGACCGCTCATATCATCAATAGCACTGGTGAGCAAGAGACCACACATCAGATGAGAGACAGCTCATATCAGCAATAGCACTGGTGAGCAAGAGACCACACATCAGATGAGAGACAGCTCATATCATCAATAGCACTGGTGATCAAGAGACAACACACCAGAAGAGAGACAGCTCATATCATCAATAGCACTGGTGATCAAGAGATCACACATCAGAAGAGAGACAGCTCATATCATCAATAGCACTGGTGAGGAAGAGACCACACATCAGAAGAGAGACAGCTCATATCATCAATAGCACTGGTGAGCAAGAGACCACACATAAGAGAGACAGCTCATATCATCAATAGCACTGGTGAGCAAGAGACAACACATCAGAAGAGAGACCGCTCATATCATCGATAGCACTGGTGAGCAAGAGACAACACATCAGAAGAGAGACAGCTCATATCATCAATAGCACTGGTGAGGAAGAGACCACACATCAGAAGAGAGACAGCTCATATCATCAATAGCACTGGTGAGCAAGAGACAACACATCAGAAGAGAGACAGCTCATATCATCAATAGCACTGGTGAGGAAGAGACCACACATCAGAAGAGAGACAGCTCATATCATCAATAGCACTGGTGAGCAAGAGACTACACATCAGAAGAGAGACAGCTCATATCATCAATAGCACTGGTGATCAAGAGACAACACACCAGAAGAGAGACAGCTCATATCATCAATAGCACTGGTGAGCAAGAGACCACACATCAGAAGAGAGACAGCTCATATCATCAATAGCACTGGTGAGCAAGAGACCACACATCAGAAGAGAGACAGCTCATATCATCAATAGCACTGGTGATCAAGAGACCACACATCAGAAGAGAGACAGCTCATATCATCAATAGCACTGGTGAGGAAGAGACCACACATCAGAAGAGAGACCGCTCATATCATCAATAGCACTGGTGAGGAAGAGACCACACATCAGAAGAGAGACCGCTCATATCATCAATAGCACTGGTGATCAAGAGACCACACATCAGAAGAGAGACAGCTCATATCATCAATAGCACTGGTGAGGAAGAGACCACACATCAGAAGAGAGACAGCTCATATCATCAATAGCACTGGTGAGCAAGAGACCACACATCAGAAGAGAGACCGCTCATATCATCAATAGCACTGGTGATCAAGAGACCACACATCAGAAGAGAGACAGCTCATATCATCAATAGCACTGGTGAGCAAGAGACCACACATCAGAAGAGAGACAGCTCATATCATCAATAGCACTGGTGATCAAGAGACCACACATCAGAAGAGAGACAGCTCATATCATCAATAGCACTGGTGAGGAAGAGACCACACATCAGAAGAGAGACCGCTCATATCATCAATAGCACTGGTGAGCAAGAGACCACACATCAGAAGAGAGACCGCTCATATCATCAATAGCACTGGTGAGGAAGAGACCACACATCAGAAGAGAGACAGCTCATATCCTCAATAGCACTGGTGATCATAAGACACCTGTCTCTTGAGGAGACACCTGGATATCCGCCCAGACACCCTGTGATGTGAAGACATGTCTACAGAATGAAGGTGTCGCCCACACACAACAGTTCACCACACCATGAAACAACAACAAAGTATGTGACAGCCAGAGTGATACTGAGGATCTGACAGCAGAGCATCGCACCCAGCTGCACCACATCACGCCTCAAAACTGCAGAGCATCTCGGGAGCACAGGACATCTGTAAGAGAAGAAGAGCATCTCATGAGCACAGGTCACCAGTGTAATCTGCAGAGCATCTCATGTGGACAGGACACCAGTGTAAGCTGCAGAGCATCTCATGAGCACAGGACACCAGTGTATCTGCAGAGCATCTCATGAGCACAGGACACCAGTGTAAGCTGCAGAGCATCTCATGAGCACAGGACACCAGTGTAAGCTGCAGAGCATCTCATGTGGACAGGACACCAGTGTAAGCTGCAGAGCATCTCATGAGCACAGGACACCATCGTATCTGCAGAGCATCTCATGAGCACAGGACACCAGTGTAAGCTGCAGAGCATCTCATGAGCACAGGACACCAGTGTAAGCTGCAGAGCATCTCATGTGGACAGGACACCAGTGTAAGCTGCAGAGCATCTCATGTGGACAGGACACCAGTGTAATCTGCAGAGCATCTCATATGGACAGGACACCAGTGTAAGCTGCAGAGCATCCCATGAGCACCGGAAAATGTATGGGGACAGGACACCAGTGTAAACTGCAGAGCATCTCATGAGCACAGGACACCACTGTAAGCTGCAGAACATTTCATAAGGATGTGATACCTCTGTAAACTGCAGTTATTCTTATATAGGCAGATAACCAGTGTAAATTGCAGATCATCTCATGTGGACTAGACATTAATTTAAGCTTCCGCTCTCATGTGGACAGGACACCAGTGTAATCTGCAGAGCATCTCAAGCACAGGACACCAGTGTAAACTGCAGAGCATCTCATGTGGACAGGACACCGGTGTAATCTGCAGAGCATCTCGAGCACAGGACACCAGTGTAAACTGCAGAGCATCTCATGTGGACAGGACACCAGTGTAAGCTGCAGAGCATCTCATGAGCACAGGACACCAGTGTAAGCTGCAGAGCATCTCATGAGCACAGGACACCAGTGTAATCTGCAGAGCATCTCATGTGGACAGGACACCAGTGTAATCTGCAGAGCATCTCATGTGGACTAGACATTAATTTAAGCTTCCGCTCTCATGTGGACAGGACACCAGTGTAATCTGCAGAGCATCTCAAGCACAGGACACCAGTGTAAACTGCAGAGCATCTCATGTGGACAGGACACCGGTGTAATCTGCAGAGCATCTCGAGCACAGGACACCAGTGTAAGCTGCAGAGCATCTCATGAGCACAGGACACCAGTGTAAGCTGCAGAGCATCTCATGAGCACAGGACACCAGTGTAATCTGCAGAGCATCTCATGTGGACAGGACACCAGTGTAATCTGCAGAGCATCTCATGTGGACAGGACACCAGTGTAATCTGCAGAGCATCTCATGTGGACAGGACACCAGTGTAATCTGCAGAGCATCTCAAGCACAGGACATCTGTGTAGGGGAAGCAGCAGCTGGCTGTGTGATAGTGACCCGGCGGTGCACACCCTCCATCCATCCTCCCTCCTCCCCCTCCCTGGTGCTGTGTCTGCTGCTGGAGGAGGGAGGCAGCCCCAGCACCCGGCTGTCTATGACCCGGACGCCCGATGTTCACTGACCTTCGAGCTCGGATCGGTGAGAGGGAGCCCGCAGGGAGAGGGGACTACAGCCCGGAGAGGAGCGGCATGGATGGTGAGTGTGACCGGGCCAGCAACGATCATGTATGACAGGGGATAGTATATATGTATGACAGGGGATAGTATATATGTATGACAGGGGATAGTATATATGTATGACACAGGGGATTGTATATATGTATGACAGGGGATAGTATATATGTATGACACAGGGGATTGTATATATGTATGACAGGGGATAGTATATATGTATGACACAGGGGATTGTATATATGTATGACAGGGGATTGTATATATGTATGACAGGGGATTGTATATATGTATGACGGGATTGTATATATGTATGACGGGATAGTATATATGTATGACAGGGGATAGTATGTATGTATGACAGGGGATTGATTGTATGTTATGTATGTATGTATGTATGTATGACATTGGGGATAGTATATATGTATGACATTGGGGATAGTATATATATATATATATATATATATATATATGTATGACGGGATTGTATGTATGTATGTATGTATGTATGACATTGGGGATAGTATATATGTATGACGGGATAGTATATATGTATGACAGGGGATTGTATGTATGTATGTATGACATTGGGGATAGTATATATGTATGACATTGGGGATAGTATAT
Source organism: Rhinoderma darwinii (assembly GCF_050947455.1). Classification (NCBI taxonomy): domain Eukaryota; kingdom Metazoa; phylum Chordata; class Amphibia; order Anura; family Rhinodermatidae; genus Rhinoderma; species Rhinoderma darwinii. The sequence continues at coordinate 7,491,220 of NC_134699.1, read as the reverse complement.
ATATGTATGACAGGGGATTGTATATATGTATGTATGTATGTATGACATTGGGGATAGTATATATGTATGACAGGGGATAGTATACATGTATGACATAGGGGATGGTATACATGTATGACATAGGGGATAGTATATATGTATGTGACATTGGGGATATTATATATGTATTTATGACATTGGGGATAGTATATATGTATGACACGGGATAGTATATATGTATGACAGGGGATTGTATATATGTATGACAGGGGATAGTATATATGTATGACAGGGGATAGTATATATGTATGACAGGGGATAGTATATATGTATGACATTGGGTGAGTGAGCACATATGTGTATATGATGATGGACAGTACATGTGTGTATGAGGTGACCTGTGAGTAATATTAAATGCAGTATGTGAATAGTACATGTGTATGGTATAATATGATGTACAGGTGTATATAGTAAAAGTGTAGATAATACGTGTGTATAAAGGAGTGTATGTACAGGTGTATAGGAAGTGGGTGTGGAAGGTGCATGTATATGGTATGATGTACTGTACAGGTGTATGTGGGGTAAGTATGGATAGTATAGGTGTATGTGGGGTAAGTATGGATAGTACATGTGTATGGTATGATGTACAGGTGTATGTGGGGTAAGTATGGATAGTACATGTATATGGTATGATGTACAGGTGTATGTGGGGTAAGTATGGATAGTAAATGCGTATGGTATGATGTACAGGTGTATGTGGGGTAAGTATGGATAGTACATGTATATGGTATGATGTACAGGTGTATGTGGGGTAAGTATGGATAGTATAGGTGTATGTGAGGTAAGTATGGATAGTACATGTGTATGGTATGATGTACAGGTGTATGTGGGGTAAGTATGGATAGTACATGTGTATGGTATTATGTACAGGTGTATGTGGGGTAAGTATGGATAGTACATGTGTATGGTATAATGAACAGGTGTATGTGGGGTAAGTATGGATAGTACATGTGTATGGTATGATGTACAGGTGTATGTGGGGTAAGTATGGATAGTATAGGTGTATGTGAGGTAAGTATGGATAGTACATGTATATGGTATTATGTACAGATGTATGTGGGGTAAGTATGGATAGTACATGTGTATGGTATGATGTACAGGTGTATGTGGGGTAAGTATGGATAGTACATGTGTATGGTATGATGTACAGGTGTATGTGGGGTAAGTATGGATAGTATAGGTGTATGTGAGGGAAGTATGGATAGTACATGTATATGGTATTATGTACAGGTGTATGTGGGGTAAGTATGGATAGTACATGTGTATGGTATGATGTACAGGTGTATGTGGGGTAAGTATGGATAGTACATGTGTATGGTATGATGTACAGGTGTATGTGGGGTAAGTATGGATAGTATAGGTGTATGTGAGGGAAGTATGGATAGTACATGTATATGGTATTATGTACAGGTGTATGTGGGGTAAGTATGGATATTACATGCGTATAGTATGATGTACAGGTGTATGTGGGGTAAGTATGGATAGTACATGTATATGGTATGATGTACAGGTGTATGTGGGGTAAGTATGGATAGTACATGTGTATGGTATGATGTACAGGTGTATATTGGGTAGGTGTGAGCCGTATATGTGTGTAGGGAGCAGTGAATGGTATAATCTGCAGTTGTATATGGGTTAGGTGTGGATAGTATGTGTGAATGAAGCAGTGCATGGTAATATATGATGTTTAGGTGTATATGTGGTAGGTGTGGATACTACATGCGTGTATGGTATGATGTACAGGACAGTCTGTGTACATAGGTACATTAGTGTGTGCAGTTATTACATTTGTGTGCAGAACAGTATCATTATGTACGAGGTAGACAGTGTAATGATGGACAGTATACGTATGTAATGTATGGAGCAGCGGAATCTACAAAGAACGGTACAGAGCGTATTATAATGAAATCACAAAACTACATGCAGCAATACGTGACAATGCATAAATGGATAGTGAGTGGGGTGTATCTAAGCTTCTCAAGTGTGATAAAGAGCCAGTGTATCTAATCCTACCGTGTGATACTGTCTGCTTATCTGGTGTATCTAATCCTATCATGTGTGATACTGTCTGCTGAGCCAGTGTATCTGAGCCCATTATGTGTGGTACTGAAGGCTCGGCCAGTGTATCTCAGCCCCTCATGTGTGATACTGTCCGCTCGGCCAGTGTATCTAAGCCCCTCATGTGTGATACGGTCTCACAGAAGTGATTATTTTTACATTGGGCACAAGTTAAACAAAGTAAATATTAATTCGGATATATCAAATTCTCAGTAACAGAAATAATCTTTTACGTCTTTATAAATCACTTTGGATTAACCCTTTTGGGAACAATCCCGGGTGGAAGCTGCAGATTGTTTTTAACCCTTGCTGTAAATGCTACCGCGGCTATGATACAATCTCTCCAGGTTTTACATTGCGGAATCTGATACATTTTCTGGTGCTGGAAAATATGTCATAAAGATCATAACCACAAGCTGCTACATTGTAGAAACCGTACTGTAACAGCAAATACAGCGAGGACTGGACGACATGTAGGAAATGATACACTACATGGCCAACACTATGTGAACCAATCATCACATCAATAGTTACTTGACTGACTTATTCCACAACCATAGGGATTAATATGAAGTTTGCTCCCCTCCGCCTCTGCTCTTCTGAGAACGTTTTCCCTTAGATTATTGAAAATGACTGTAGGGATTATGTCCATTCAGCCATGAGTGAGGTTGGGCACTGATGTTGGGTGATGAGGCCTGACTCTCATTCATCCCAAATGGGTTTAAGGGTCCGCAATCAATTTTTTCCACACCAAACCATTCGCTTATGGTCCTCCTTGGGGGGCATTGTAATCCCCAAATAGTAAAGCTCCTTCCCCAAACTGTTACCACAAAGCTGAAAGCAGAAGTTCCCTAGATGTCATTGTAGCTGGAGTATTAAGATCTGCCACTTTGGACCCCAACCATGAAAAATAGCCCCCTATCCTTGTTCCACCAGACTATACAGTTGGGCAGGAGGTGTTTTCTTGGCATCTGCCAAACCCAAAATTCTTCTACCAAATTGCTTGATGGTGAAGCGTTATTCATCCCTTCAGAGAACACGCTTGCATTAGTGGTGGCTTTACACCTCTCCAGCTGACACCTGGCATTGAGCATGCCTATCTCAGGCTTGTCTGCATCTGCTTGACCATGTACACCCCAATCCCAGTTTTTGTGTTGACGCAGTAGAAGTAGTTTGGTCATAGGTGGTGGGTGCTACAGCCAAGGTTAGATGACGTTTACACTTTTCAGCACTTTGCGGCATTGTGGCCGCCGCTTTACGTCTGATCTGTTCTTCCAGACGTCTCCACTTCACAATAACGGCACCTAAAGATGACCGGGCCGTCCATAGCAGGGCAATAATTAGTCAAGCTGAATTGTTGGAGAGGTGGCATCCTATGACTAGTCCCATTTTAATAGACTATTGCCTTTAGAGTTTCGCCCGTGCTTCACTTGAATATGCTAAATAGATTTGCGCTTTTTTTTTTTTTCCCACACCCTCCCCTCCCCCTGTATCTTGATTTCCTGCCCGAGGCGTCGCTATGAAAATACAACTATGGAGAAGAGCAGCTTTGTTCTCAGTTCCCTATAATCAGTCTACTTCCCGAGCATTCTCGTCACATCCTCGCGTGCCGCAGACGATCGTCAGGTGATCCTCTGCTTGTCAGCGACCTTGTCCCCGCACCAACAAGCAGTAGATACACGGCCTGTTACATCGTACGGGTTTATTTTGTGAGTTTCTCCCCATTTACTTCAGTCGAAAAAAATGTGGTCTAGAAAACAAAGCGTAAAAACGCAATCGCGATTTTTTTTTCCCCCCATAGTATCAGTTGTGAGGCAGCAAAACCTTCCCCGTGTACATGGAGGGTCCCTAAAAAAAAAAACATAAACATGAGATAAAGAGTCGGATCTTCTACTGAAATGTCATAATTGTTCCTCGCCACCGAGGCCGCATTTTTTCGGCTGCCCATTGACTTCTATTGTGCGTTCGTCTAGTAAATAGAAGTCCTTGAGTCGTCCTCTTCTGTCAAATTTGTCAGTAGTTTTGGAAAGCCGGGTGACCATTTAAATGGCTCGCGAAGAGTGGCACCTTTTATAGGGTTAGTAGAGTACCCTAACCCAGACAACTGGCATAACTCTCTGTATATTCGCACTATACTCCAAATACCGTGGCCGCGACGGAGCGTCGTGCCGTGGAAGCTGTTTCGCTGGATGTGGTATTTGGATAGCGGGGGATATATAGGTAAGCAAGGGCATACATACCATAGAGGCATCCCATGCGGCTGCTATTGGGCCCCAGGAGAGAGCGGGCCCTGTCAAGGTTAGTCCCATCCCTTTTGTGTTGAGAACCTGTGGAGGACTCCCTTCTCCATAGACACTGTACAAATGGGTGGCAGAAATCGGCACAAGGGTAAAGGGAAGGGCAGAGAAGAATTGGCATTACCCAACGCTACAGGCCGAGTTTATGTTAATGCCTTCTCTGGGACCCGCTTGCGTGCCAATGTAGGTGCGTACTTATTTGATACCGTTTTTTGTAAGTCCTGTTGCCCGCTGATGCCACACACAGGCCCTTGCTTGTAGCCCGCTCTTTAACCGTATTTTCTCACTTGACAGCTGCCGCTCACTTTCGGTTTTGTCGAAACCTCTTGGAACACACGGTGTCTGCCGAGAACTTGAACCATCGCTTTCGTCGCGAGATTGGCAACAGTCTAACATGGCACGACGGCCGGGGGTATCGATCAGCCGGAAGCAGGACCATCAAACTGCTTAAACAGCCCGGCACAGAAGTGTCGCAGGTAATCATTTATCATTCCTTTCCAGGGTTGGTTTAACCATTTACCTCCCTAAGCTGCACTTTTACATTTCAAAGTTGCTTTACGTACGTTGTATTTAGATACATCATGTCTTATACTCCAGTCACATCCAGAGCTGCATCCATAACTCTGAGTGCATTACTGCATAGCTCCCCGCGGCCCCCTGGTGGTTTGGTGTCTGTACAGTGAATGCTCCGCTGCAGTGCATTGTGGGTGATGTGGTGTTTAGACCTGTGCAGTATTCAACTACATCTCCTGCAGTGCCCTGAAATAGACTCTGACCAATCCAGACATTTCACAAGCTGTCGGTAATCGTCTGCCTATCCTGTGAAAAAAAAAAAAACACTCTTAAAGGGGTCGTCCATTTTTACGTAAATAAAGCTTAATCGGTATAATGACAAATTCTACAACTCTCTAATTTCATTTTCTGCTTAATTTATTTACTGTTTTAAGATCTCTGCTTGCTGTCAGTATATGAGAGCATTCTTGTTTACATCCAGAAACTTAGACAGACCTAATACATATCACAGCTGAGGGTTTGCTACAGTTGTGTTCAGTCTAGACAATCCTTTGAAAGGTAAATTGTCCGGACTTCAGACTGATACATTTTACCTGCACTGCGGCAAACGATCAGGTCAGAAGAGCGAGTTCACAGAGGATTGTCTAGGCTGGATATAATTGTATCGGGAACGCAGCCGTGAGAAATATTAGACAAAGGCAAGTACAAGAAAGTTCTATTCACTTATGCAAGCAGAGTTCTTGAAAATGGTGAGAAATTGAAACACAAAGTATATGACAAATTTGCGGAACTTTTCATTATAAAATGATTAAGCTTTATTTAAATAAAAATGGGAAATCTCTTCCATGCAACAGGGGGAGCAGCGGCTGCTTTTGCGGGAAAAATCCTTGGCCGCTGCACGGAAAATATGGTAGTACATGGCAGCAATTCTTACAGAGCTGCTCTCTCCGTTTTGGCTCAAAGAGGGGGGTCCCAAGCAAATGATCATCTAATAGTGCAGTGGTCCGAAACTTGATGCTCTCCAGATGTTACAAAACTTCCAAGACCCAGCATGTCCTGATAATCTGCAGCTCTTGTGGCATGCTGGGACTTGTAGTACTCAAACATGCAGATCTATGAACACACAGACTTGGTAACAGGTTGCTGTATGGAAGCATCGTACACTGCAGCCAGGGGGAGAGGGGGCTCTGCTGGACAGCTCATGTGTGACCTCCTTGGACAAGGAGGATAATTGGGTGCTCTGATTATTGTGGTGATCTGCTCTTAGCCGCTGTACGGTCACACAGACATTACCCCTGAGCTGAGGTATTACAATAACGGCCCAGATATCGTGATGCATGAAATGAGTGAGGCGCAGTGCGGCTCATCTACTGTCAAATGCAGTCAGCTGTATGTATAACGCTGGACATTGCCGTCCTGTAAGCGACAATGGAAGAATCATGTAGGACCGCAGTGCTGTATAATATATACATTATCAACGTAAAGGATGATAAAGAGGTGCAAAGCAAATTGTAGAGCTGCACAGAATATAACCGCACTCACTAGACAGTAGATATGAATGTACAGGGAGAGTTATAAATGTGGAGTGAGGAGATTGTTATAAATGTGGAGTGAGGAGATTGTTATAAATGTGGAGTGAGGAGATTGTTATAAATGTGGAGTGAGGAGATTATTATAAATGTGGAGTGAGGAGATTATTATAAATGTGGAGTGAGGAGATTATTATAAATGTGGAGTGAGGAGGTTATTATAAATGTGGAGTGAGGAGGTTATTATAAATGTGGAGTGAGGAGATTATTATAAATGTGGAGTGAGGAGATTATTATAAATGTGCAGTGAGGAGGTTATTATAAATGTGGAGTGAGGAGGTTATTATAAATGTGGAGTGAGGAGATTGTTATAAATGTGGAGTGAGGAGATTGTTATAAATGTGGAGTGAGGAGATTGTTATAAATGTGGAGTGAGGAGATTGTTATAAATGTGGAGTGAGGAGATTGTTATAAATGTGGAGTGAGGAGATTGTTATAAATGTGGAGTGAGGAGATTATTATAAATGTGGAGTGAGGAGATTATTATAAATGTGGAGTGAGGAGGTTATAAATGTGGAGTGAGGAGGTTATTATAAATGTGGAGTGAGGAGATTATTATAAATGTGGAGTGAGGAGATTATTATAAATGTGCAGTGAGGAGATTATTATAAATGTGGAGTGAGGAGGTTATTATAAATGTGGAGTGAGGAGGTTATTATAAATGTGGAGTGAGGAGGTTATTATAAATGTGGAGTGAGGAGGTTATTATAAATGTGGAGTGAGGAGGTTATTATAAATGTGGAGTGAGGAGGTTATTATAAATGTGGAGTGAGGAGGTTATTATAAATGTGGAGTGAGGAGGTTATTATAAATGTGGAGTGAGGAGGTTATTATAAATGTGGAGTGAGGAGGTTATTATAAATGTGGAGTGAGGAGGTTATTATAAATGTGGAGTGAGGAGGTTATTATAAATGTGGAGTGAGGAGGTTATTATAAATGTGGAGTGAGGAGGTTATTATAAATGTGGAGTGAGGAGGTTATTATAAATGTGGAGTGAGGAGGTTATTATAAATGTGGAGTGAGGAGGTTATTATAAATGTGGAGTGAGGAGGTTATTATAAATGTGGAGTGAGGAGATTATTATAAATGTGGAGTGAGGAGATTATTATAAATGTGGAGTGAGGAGGTTATAATAGATGTGGAGTGAGGAGATGTTATAAATGTGGAGTGAGGAGATGTTATAAATGTGGAGTGAGGAGATGGTATAGATGTGGAGTGAGGAGATGTTATAAATGTGGAGTGAGGAGATGTTATAAATGTGGAGTGAGGAGATGTTATAAATGTGGAGTGAGGAGATGTTATAAATGTGGAGTGAGGAGATGTTATAAATGTGGAGTGAGGAGATGTTATAAATGTGGAGTGAGGAGATGTTATAAATGTGGAGTGAGGAGATGTTATAAATGTGGAGTGAGGAGATGTTATAAATGTGGAGTGAGGAGATGTTATAAATGTGGAGTGAGGAGATGTTATAAATGTGGAGTGAGGAGATGTTATAAATGTGGAGTGAGGAGATGTTATAAATGTGGAGTGAGGAGATGTTATAAATGTGGAGTGAGGAGATGGTATAGATGTGGAGTGAGGAGATGTTATAAATGTGGAGTGAGGAGATGTTATAAATGTGGAGTGAGGAGATGGTATAGATGTGGAGTGAGGAGATGTTATAAATGTGGAGTGAGGAGATGTTATAAATGTGGAGTGAGGAGATGTTATAAATGTGGAGTGAGGAGATGTTATAAATGTGGAGTGAGGAGATGTTATAAATGTGGAGTGAGGAGATGTTATAAATGTGGAGTGAGGAGATGTTATAAATGTGGAGTGAGGAGATGTTATAAATGTGGAGTGAGGAGATGTTATAAATGTGGAGTGAGGAGATGTTATAAATGTGGAGTGAGGAGATGGTATAAATGTGGAGTGAGGAGATGGTATAAATGTGGAGTGAGGAGGTTATTATAAATGTGGAGTGAGGAGGTTATTATAAATGTGCAGTGAGGAGGTTATTATAAATGTGCAGTGATGAGATTATTATAAATGTGCAGTGAGGAGATTATTATAAATGTGGAGTGAGGAGATTATTATAAATGTGGAGTGAGGAGGTTATTATAAATGTGGAGTGAGGAGGTTATTATAAATGTGCAGTGAGGAGGTTATTATAAATGTGCAGTGAGGAGGTTATTATAAATGTGCAGTGATGAGATTATTATAAATGTGCAGTGAGGAGATTATTATAAATGTGGAGTGAGGAGATTATTATAAATGTGGAGTGAGGAGGTTATTATAAATGTGGAGTGAGGAGGTTATTATAAATGTGGAGTGAGGAGGTTATTATAAATGTGCAGTGATGAGATTATTATAAATGTGCAGTGACGAGATGTGATATAAATGTGCAGTGAGGAGATTATTATAAATGTGCAGCGAAGGACAAAATCCAAGTCCAGGTCTGCAGCTCGGTGCTGTGTCTTGGCTGCACTGAGTAATTTTTGATTTGTCCCCTGCGCAGGTCAGACCCAGCGATCAATACGGCATATATCACACTAGCCCGTCCTTCAGCTCCCTCACTAAACCCGTCGTCCTGTGGACTCAGCAAGACGTGTGCAAATGGCTGAAGAAACACTGTCCACACAACTATCTGACCTACGTCGAGGCATTCTCTCACCACGCCATCACAGGTAGCTCGGCCTGGCAGGTTTACATGCAGGTTACTTACTCTAGGTCAGTGAACTGCCACCTGTACTGCTCCAACTGTTGTAAAACTACAACTTCCAGCATCCTCTAACAACCCATGCCTGTCAGGGTATGCTGGGAGTGGTAGTTTCACAGCTGATGATGATGGCCGCAGGTTGCAGAGCACTTATGTCCCTCTCTCTGTACGTCGATCATTCATGTCAGGAAGACGCTGCTTGGTATATTCGTAGAGCCGGCGGGCTGCGTGCGCAGTCAATGTGTTGTGTCTCCGAGTCCTTCACAGGTGGCAGCGAAGATCATTCCACTGCTGTAAAATCCCAGCAGACACGCACCAGCACACACTATGAGATCCGTACCCCGAGGCAGTATGGACTAAAAGTCTTAATGTACAGCGCGGATAAAGTACTGAGAGGGGGCAATCCGCCCCAGGAGAGAGAGACGAAGATTAGGAAGAAGAGAGGGAGTGTAAAGACTCAAGTGGAAATGATGAGCTGACGGGGGGAGGATAAACTCAGAATCCAGGGAGAGTAAGCTGCGGAGAGAAGAGAATTAGGATGTATAGGGACGAGAGAATCAGCAGCTATAGAAAGAGGAGGGACTCTGCATCTATAGAAAGAGGAGGGACTCTGCATCTATAGAAAGAGGAGGGGATCTGCATCTATAGAAAGAGGAGGGACTCTGCATCTATAGAAAGAGGGACTCGGCATCTATAGAAAGAGGAGGGACTCTGCATCTATAGAAAGAGGAGGGACTCTGCATCTATAGAAAGAGGAGGGACTCTGCATCTATAGAAAGAGGAGGGGATCTGCATCTATAGAAAGAGGAGGGACTCTGCATCTATAGAAAGAGGAGGGACTCTGCATCTATAGAAAGAGGAGGGAATCTGCATCTATAGAAAGAGGAGGGAATCTGCATCTATAGAAAGAGGAGGGACTCGGCATCTATAGAAAGAGGAGGGACTCGGCATCTATAGAAAGAGGAGGGGCTCTGCATCTATAGAAATCAGGAGAGAATCTGCATCTATAGAAAGAGGAGGGGATCTGCATCTATAGAAAGAGGAGGGGATCGGCATCTATAGAAAGAGGAGGGAATCGGCATCTATAGAAAGAGGAGGGGATCTGCATCTATAGAAAGAGGAGGGGATCGGCATCTATAGAAAGAGGAGGGGATCGGCATCTATAGAAAGAGGAGGGGATCGGCATCTATAGAAAGAGGAGGGGATCTGCATCTATAGAAAGAGGAGGGGATCGGCATCTATAGAAAGAGGAGGGGATCGGCATCTATAGAAAGAGGAGGGGATCGGCATCTATAGAAAGAGGAGGGGATCGGCATCTATAGAAAGAGGAGGGGATCGGCATCTATAGAAAGAGGAGGGGATCGGCATCTATAGAAAGAGGAGGGGATCGGCATCTATAGAAAGAGGAGGGGATCGGCATCTATAGAAAGAGGGGATCGGCATCTATAGGAAGAGGAGGGGATCGGCATCTATAGGAAGAGGAGGGGATCGGCATCTATAGGAAGAGGAGGGGATCGGCATCTATAGGAAGAGGAGGGGATCTGCATCTATAGGAAGAGGAGGGGATCTGCATCTATAGGAAGAGGAGGGGACCGGCATCTATAGAAAGAGGAGGGGATCAGCATCTATAGAAAGAGGAGGGAATCAGGACCTATACAAAGCGGAGGAAATAAGGATCTAAGGTGGAGAGATTGTTGATCTATAGATACCAGAATTTGGACTTCGATACCGATACTTCGTTTAGTATTGCAATTTCGATACCAATTCGATACTTTGCCAACAGTGATAAAAAAAAAGTTCTTCCATTTTCTGATGTGAGGCGCGAGGTGTGATGATGAATTTAACCTCCACGTGCCTCACATTAATAGTAATTAACCCCATCATGTTTCTCGGTCATAATGGGTTAATATGTGAGGTACATGATGGGGTTAATTACTATTAATGTGAGGAACATGGAGGTTAAATTCATCATTGCACCTCGGGCCTCACAATAAGTGATAGAAAGCAGTTTTTATTTTTTACAGCACACACATCATAAATGATCCAAAAAAATAGTTGTGCAGGTTATTACGGCCGCGCCAATACTGAATGTGTGTATATTTTATGTATTGAGACTTATTTTAATGGTTATTGTAAAAAAGGTGAATGTGTATTTTTTTTATTTAACATTACCTTATGTTTTTACTTTATTTTTTAAACTTTAATGTACTGGCATATATCTATATTCTAATAGTACACAGGCAGTTGTTAGGACATACCTCATTATGCCCTAACAACAGGAAATATGGTAAGACAGCCCTGGGGTCCTTCAATGGACTCTGGGCTGTCTGCCCATATATGGTATGTCCCTCAATCACATCACAGGAATTCCCAGTGACGCGATCCATGGGGCATCCCCCCTTCTCACTTCCTCTTGAATGCTGCGGTCAGCTGTGATCACAGCATTCACTGGAATAATGGCTTTCTCTGATCTCCGCCGTTATAAGGCGGGGCTGCGGCTGTGTAATACCGCCATTGCCCCGCTCCTGACAGGAAGTGCGCGCGCGGTCAGCATGAGGTGATGCGGCCGGCGCTGCAGTAATGAGCGGCAGTTCAGGCACTGGAGACAGAACATGGGGGTGTTTTGCAGTGCGCCCGCCATGTTCTGTCTTCAGTGGCGACGCTCATTAGTGCACCGCCGGCCGCATCGCATCATCCTGACAGCACACACTTGTCAGGACTCAGGAGCGGGGCAATGACTGTATTACACATCCGCAGCCCCGCTCTCATACAGTCATGTGTTATTATACTGCGGCCGCACAGCTAAGTATCAAAATACATGGAATAACGGTATCGAACTGTTTGGGGGTGCCCAGTATCGAAACAGTATCGAAGTTTCCATGTATCGTGCATCCCTAGTCTATAGAGAAGAGAATCCGGAGTATATGAAGTTTCAGCCCATGATTTACAGGGAGTCATATTTACATTATTGGTATAGTACTATATAATGCGGATCATGGACTATAAGTCAGGGACCAGATCTCCCGGATCACTTGTAAGGAGTCCAGTGCAGGAGAAATGAGAGTTTGCTGTTTACTTCTACATTTTGCATGCTCCATTTACTCCAATGTAATATACATAATTTAGTATGCATTTAGTAACCATACAGGCAGAGGAATCTCACAGTCCCTTATGTGTCTCTCGCTGTCTCAGGCCGAGCTCTGCTGAGGCTCAACGCAGAAAAGTTGCAGCGAATGGGGATCATCCATGAATCTCAGCGGCAAGAGGTTCTACAGCAGGTTTTACAGCTGCAAGTACGTGAGGAAGTCCGAAATCTGCAGCTGCTTAGTCAAGGTACGGAAGAGGTTAATGTATGGAAACTTTCAATCCCTTTGCAGTCACTTGGCTCTTGTAAGTTACACCACGTCTTATACTCCAGTCACATCCAGAGCTGCATTTACAATTCTGCTAGTTTTCGACTTGCCCCTCCCCCCCCTTGCTGGTTCAGTTTTTTTGCCCTGGTGCATTGTGGGAGAGTTGGGTTTGTACCGTAGTCTGATATAAGTAGTATGACATCTCCCACGATACACTGCACCGGCTTAGCTCTTAGGTGCCAGAAAGCAGAACTTTGCCGTTATTGTCTCCGCTCTAATTTTTTGTTTTAAATTTAATTTTGTCTTTTCTTCATAGCTTCCTTTGGAAACTTCTCGTAGGGTGAATTCATCTGGACGCTGACAGTCACAAACCAGCATCAAACCAGTGACATAAGGGTGCTGGGACAGACTGATCAAAATCTGGACTATATCCTCTAGTGGATTCTTGCCTTATGGGCGTCTGTTCACATACACTGGATCGTGGGCGGGGGGGGGGGTCAACATCTTGCCCTGAGCTTTACCTCCCCTCCCACAGCTCAGTCTTGTATCTGTGGGGTACACACTGATGTAAGGGTATAGATAGGAGTAACTCCGACCCCATTGCAAGTCCAAAAACTTTGCTCTGCCCACTGATTTAGCATATCCCGAGTCAGCGTGCTTCCACATCTTATTGCTTTTTTTCTTAGTAGGTGCCAAATGGAGTCCTGCATTACAATGCATTCAACGCTCACTTTTGGAAGTTGCAAAGGATCTCATCATTCTGCTGATGATGGGAGTGATGTATTATTTGTACAATTTCGGGTCGGGATACAAAGTGTAATTAATACTTTAGTAAGTAGAAGGGAACTATTCGTTACTAAAAGGTTCCACTTGTGTGTTAGCAAATATAAAAAAAAACAATGGCAGTAGTAATGAGATGCAGCCACTAGGGGGCACTGTTACACTTACTGGACATATATAGCATTGCTTGGGACTCCAGTGGAAACATTGTATGATTGTTGTTCTTTTCTGGGTGTACCTTATTAATATCTGATACTGCGGACACCGTCAGCAGAGCACTTATATAAAATGTGGGTACCCTTGTTGCTGGGAGTGACAACAGTTTGTAAATAGCATATTGTTCTCCTGCAATATATGATCCGGTTTCCTAGCAATAACATATAGCCCCTTCTACAGGCTTGCTATATGGACAAGTAGTGTCCTATAAATATACATGGTATTTATGTGGAGAAACCTTTAGTATTGTGAGATGTGACCTGTCTCTTTTGTCATCACATGATCAAATTTGTGTCACTCCACCTCCATCCTATGTGACATCACCATGTAATGTGCGTAGAAAAGTTACAAGAAGGCTCGTTTACAATGTGCAACACAGGAAATCTTACATGTTCAAGGATCAGGGATTTGATTGAATCGGATCACAGCAAGGTTGTACATGGGGGCGCTGTTCCATTGATGTTTATGGGAAATGTTTGCAGTAGGATGTGGTGGAATTTGGTACTGCACGTAACAGAAATTAATAAGGGGGTTGTCCATTTTTCATAGTTGCGAAGTAAGCCAGTGCATTCCCCAATTAGGACCCCAAAAAGCCATTGCAAAGACCAAAATTTGATCTGGAGGACCACTGTTAGTGAGCATTGTGTAAAGTGGAAAACCCTTTATAAAAAGCTTCTGCGGCTTAAAACCCCTGTTTACCTTTTAATGGCCAACGTGGCCGCTGGGATGGTCTCTAGGAGTCAATGTAAACTCTGCTAATCCTTACATCTGGAGACCACCATAACTCCAACTATAGATGGAGTTCTCCTTTAAATTAGTAAGATAGGAATACATGCTTATTTTGCAGGTTGTATATGAGCCTCCAAGAGTAACCTACACATCATGTGACATAGTACCAGCCACGAATATTTCAGCAATAGCAGATTATATAATATGTATAATGTAAGATTTATGTAAATATCGGTTCCATATACAATATTTATTCCTGGGACAGTAGTCTCTAAGTCGTAGGCTCTGCTGGTTTTAGCAGGGCTGTATAATAATTACTATATAAATATATGGATATTCTAGCTACATGCTATTGTTTTAGATAGTTTGATATGACGGTGTAATGCACAATACAACATACCATAGATACAGGCCTCACAGCTCTATATAAACACATTCACACATGAATATATCAAGGTTATTAACTCCCCCAAAACTATGTGACATACTGGAAAGAAAATCTTTGTCTTCCCCTCGCCTACATAATTGTTATGAAGGATGACTTCTGAATGTCTCCGTCATTAAAAAACATACTTCACCCTCTGAGTCTGTGGGAGCTTAGTATGGTTAGGCTGTTGCTACGATACCTTTACTTGGTGGAATCTTATTTTTAATGTGGACAGGTTCCCTTTCAATGTGATATTATTTTCTGCACTGTAGGGCAAAGAGGGGCTTTATCCATGTATCACATCAGAATGTCTATGCCATTAGAAATGAAAAATTTCACCCTCTGAGTCTGTGGGAGCTTAGTATGGTTAGGCTGCTATTACGTTACATTTACTTGGATTACTCGTATTTGTAATGTGGACAGGTTACCTGTCAATGTGATATTATTTGCTACACTGTGGCAGAAAGACGGCTTTATGCATGTATCACATCAGAACATCTATAACATTAGAAATAACAGATTTCACCCTCTGAGTCTGTGGGAATTTAGTATAATTAGGCTGCTGCTACATTACATTACAGGGGTAGGGATTATACTTTTAACGTGGGCAGGCTTCCTATCACTGTGATATTATTTCCTGCACTGAGACAGACAGAGGGGCTTTACCCCTGCAACAAGTTAAAGTGCCTCCAGTAGCCAGGATGGTGTTTACAGAAGGTGAATGTTCCTGGTTATATGGGGTCCCCCTTTCCACCTCTTTGAAGTTCTTCCATTTTTTTATACCGTTTTCTGAATAAACATTCATTGATAATCTTGATACTTGTCTTTCTTACGTGCGTCTTTGGATTAAGGTATCCCAACTAAGCTTTTGGGCACACACCTGACACTGAACAGAGTCTTATTTTTAAAGGGCAATTACGCCTATTTGTAGGCTGCAACCTGTATAGATCTAATACCTTTCACAGCCTAAAACAAATTCCTGATTGATACATTTTACAGGCACTGATACATTGTGGCAAACTATCAAGACAGAAGAGAGATTTGTGCTGCTGATGTGTTTACTGGATACAACTGTAACAAACCCTCAGCTGTGAGAAGTACTAGGTCTGTACAGGTGTTCAGCTTCTGGATGTAAACAATTTGTCTTAACTCTCAGCAAACAGATTGAAAATGATGAATCACAACACAAAGTATATTAGAAAGTTGCAGACTGTTTCATTATATTATTTCCATATAGCGGAGGCATGGGAGAAAACACAACATACACATAAATAGGTAAGTATGAGGTCTGCGAACTGGGGTACATATGAGGGGCATGGGAGACACCAATGTAGCAACATAGATAACATGGAAGTAGCAATGTGTAGTATGTGATCAGTAACAGACATATAGATACTGTATATGGGGTGGTGTGTATATTTATAGGATCAGTATTTTTATATATACTGTATATATAGGATCAATAGGGATGTGTGTGTGTGTGTGTATATATAGGATCAGTAGGTATATGAGGTGCCTGCATACATAGGAGCAATGATGTTTATATATGATCAGTAGGTATATGAGGTGTATGTATGAGATGAGTAGGTTTATGGGATGCGTATATACACTCAGTAGTTACAGTGGATATAAAATTCTACACACCCCGTTAAAATGCCAGGTTTTTGTCATGTCAAAAACTTTTTCCACCTCTAATGTCTCCTATAATCTGTACAATAGTATTGAAAAACAAACCAATCTTTTAGTGTGGAAATATAAAAATAACAAAAATAATGTGGTTGCATAAATCTGCACACCTTTAACCCCTTAATGACCGGGCCATTTTGCACGTTAATGACCAAGGATTATTTTTTGTTTTTTCACGGTCGCATTCCAAGAGTCGTAACTTTTTTTGTATTCCGTCGACATCGCCGTATAAGGGCTTGTTTTTTGCGGGACGAGTTGTATTTTGTAATTGCACCATTTTTAGATGCTTATAACATATTGATTAACTTTATTTTAGGAGAGAATTGAAAATAAGCAGCTATTCCAGCATTAATTTTTACGTTATAAATTTACGCCGTGTACTATGCAGCGTAAATAACATGTTTAGTTTATTCTATGGGTCGGCACGATTACGGGGATACCAAATATGTAAAGGTTTTATATGTTTTTTCTACGTTTGCACAATAAAAACCCTTTTAGAAAAAAATTACTTGTTTTTGCATCGCCGCGTTCCAAGAGCCGTCATTTTTTTATTATTCCGTCTGTGGCCGTACGTGGGCTTGATTTTTGCGGGCCAATGTGTAGTTTTCATTAGTACTATTTTGGGGTACATAGGACTTATAGATTAACTTTTATTTAATTTTTTATGGGGGGAATGGGAGAAAAGAGAATTTTGCCGTTGTTTTTTGCAGTTTTTTTGGACGCCGTTCATCCGGCGGTTTAATTAATGTGTTCATTTTATTGGTCAAGTTGTTACGATCGCGGGGATACCATATATGTGTATGTGTGATTTGTTTTGACACTTTTACTGAATAAAACCACTTTTTGGGCAAAAAAAGTAGTTTTATTTGATTTTGACTGTAATTATTTATTTATTTTTTTCAACAAACTTTATTTAACTGATTGACATTTTTTTTTAAAGTCCCACCAGGGGACTTCACTATGCGATGTGCCGATCGCATATATAATGCTTTGGTATACTTCGTATACCAAAGCATTATTGCCTGTCAGTGTAAAACTGACAGGCAATCTGTTAGGTCATGCCTCCGGCATCGCCTAACCGGCAGTTGCGGAAGACAGACCTGGGGGTCTTTGTTAGACCCCCGGCTGTCATGGAAACACGACGGCGACCCGCGATTTGTTTGCGGGGGCGCAGATCGGGTGACAGAGGGAGCTCCCTCCCTGTCAAACACATTAGATGCCGCTGTCACTATTGACAGCGGCATT
The DNA here is from genome assembly GCF_050947455.1 of Rhinoderma darwinii. Lineage (NCBI taxonomy): Eukaryota > Metazoa > Chordata > Amphibia > Anura > Rhinodermatidae > Rhinoderma > Rhinoderma darwinii. The sequence goes on along the minus strand of NC_134699.1, from coordinate 7,473,590 downwards.
TAATGGGTTAAACTGCCGGAATCGGAGCTCGCTTCGATTCCGGCAGTTGCAGCAGGAGCCAGGCTGTGTATAACAGCCGTGCTCCTGCCGCTGATCGCGTGGGTACAGTGACAGTACCCGCGCCATCACAGGACGGATATATCCGTCCTCCTGCGCGAACTAGCAGCTGCTGAGGACGGATATATCCGTCCTTCGGCGTTAAGGAGTTAAACTAATACATCAGCATGGCACATCTTGACTTGGCAATTGTTGCCCACTCTTCCTTGCAAAAGCTCCAAATCTGTCAGATTGCAAGGGCATCACCTGTGTACAGCCCTCCTTTAGGTCACCCCACAGATGTTCAATGGGATTCAGGTCTGGGCTCCGGCTGGGCCATTCCAAAACTTTGATCTTCTTCTGGTGACGCCATTATTTTGTTGATTTGGAGGTTCTATTTTGGGTCGTAGTCGTGCTGAAAGGTGAAATTCCTCTTCAGCTTCTTAGCAGAGGCCCCATAATGCTGCCTTCGCCGTGCTCCATAATGCTGCCTCCCGCCGTGCTCCATAATGCTGCCACCACCATGCTCCATAATGCTGCCTCCACCATGCTCCATAATGCTGCCACCACCATGCTCCATAATGCTGCCACCACCGTGCTCCATAATGCTGCCTCCACCGTGCTCCATAATGCTGCCACCACCGTGCTCCATAATGCTGCCACCACCATGCTCCATAATGCTGCCTCCACCGTGCTCCATAATGCTGCCACCACCGTGCTCCATAATGCTGCCACCACCGTGCTCCATAATGCTGCCACCACCCTGCTCCATAATGCTGCCACCACCGTGCTCCATAATGCTGCCACCACCGTGCTCCATAACGCTGCCTCCACCGTGCTCCATAACGCTGCCACCACCGTGCTCCATAACGCTGCCACCACCGTGCTCCATAACGCTGCCACCACCGTGCTCCATAACGCCGCCACCACCGTGCTCCATAACGCCGCCTCCACCGTGCTCCATAACGCCGCCTCCACCGTGCTCCATAACGCCGCCACCAGAGTGCCCCATAACGCCGCCTCCACCGTGCTCCATAACGCCGCCTCCACCGTGCTCCATAATGCCGCCTCCACCGTGCTCCATAACGCCGCCTCCACCGTGCTCCATAACGCTGCCACCACCGTGCTCCATAACGCTGCCTCCACCGTGCTCCATAACGCCGCCTCCACCGTGCTCCATAACGCCGCCTCCACCGTGCTCCATAATGCTGCCTCCACCATGCTTCACTGTGGGTATGGTATTCTTTTGGTGATGTGCAGTGTTGGCTTTGCGAAACCTTTTGGAATTATGGCCAAAAAGTTCAACCTTGGTCTCATCAGACCATAACACATTTTCCCACATGCTTGTGGCAGACTTGATGTAAGTCTTTGCAAAACATAGCCGGACTTGGATGTTGTTCTTTCTTAGAAAAGGCTTCCGTCTTGCCACCCTACCCCACAGCCCAGACATATGAAGAAAACGGGAGATTGTTGTCACATGCACTACACAACTAGTACCTGACAGAAAGTCCTGCATCTCCTTTAATGTTGCTGTAGGCCTCTTGGTGGCCTCCCGGACAAATTTTCCTCTTCTCTTTTCATCAAGTTTTGAGGGACGTCCAGTTCTTGGTCACTGTTGTGTAATCCACTTCTTGATGACCGTCTTCACTGTGTTCCATGGTATATCTAATGCCTTGGAAATTCTTTGCTACCCTTCTCCTGACTGATACCTTTCAACAATCAGATCCCTTTGATGTGTTGTAATCTCTCTCCGGACCATGGTTTTTAACAAAGAAAATTTCAGGAAAATCCTAATAGAAGAGCTGAACTTTATATGGGATTTCTCAGAATCACTATAAATAATGGCAGCTGTGTACTGACTACTACTGAACATGAGTTTAAATGTGATTGGCTAATTCTGAACACAACCACATCCCCAATTATAAGAGGGTGTCCACACTTATGCAACCACATTATTGCAGTTTTGTTACTTTTATTTTTTCCCTTTAAATGATTTCCGTTTCTTTTTAAATACAATTGTACAGATTATGGGTCACATTAAAGGTGGAAAAGTTCTGAAATGATTCGTCTTCTAGTGATTTTTTGAAATGACAAAAACCTGGCATTTTAACAGGGGTGTGTAGACTTTTTATATCCACTGTATATGGGATATGTATATGAGATCAGTCAGTATATGGGATGTGTGTATATAAGATTAGTAGGGATATGGGAGGCAGATGTAGGATCAGTAGAGATATAGGATGTGTATATAGGATCAGTAGATATATGGGTTGAGTATATAGGATCAGTACGTATATGGGATGAAGGTATATAGGATCAGTACGTATATGGGATATGTGTAGAAACAGGTACGTGGGGTGTGTGTATGATCAGAATGTATATAGGATCAGTAGGGATGTGTGTGCATATACAATCAGTAGGTATATGGGATATATGTAGAATCAGTAGGTACATGGGGTGTGTGTCTGATAAGAAAGTATTTGGGGTGTATATAGGATCACTAGGTATGTATATAGGATCAGTAGGTATATGGGATTGTATATAGGATCAGTGGGTATGTGGGGTGTTTTTAAGATTAGTAGGAATAGGGGATGTGTATATAGGATCAGTAGGTATATGGCATGTAGGTATATAGGATCAGTAGGTATGTGGGGGTGTAGGAACAGCAGGAATAGGGGATGTGTATATAGGATCAGTAGTTATAGGGGTTGTGTGTAGGATCAGTAGGTATGTGAGGTGTATATAGGATCACTAGGTATGTGGGGTGCATATATATGATCAGTAGGTATGTGGGGTGTATATAGGATCACTTGGTATGTGGGGTATATATAGGATCACTAGGTATGTGGATGTATATAGGATCACTAAGTATGTGGGGATGTGTGTAGGATCAGTAGGATGGGGGAGTGTATGTAGGATCAGTAGGATGGGGGGGTGTATATAGGATCAGTAGGTATGGGGGATATGTATAGGATCAGTAGGTATGGGGCGGGTGTATGTAGGATCACTAGGTATGTGGGGTGTGTATATATATGTATAGGATCAGTAGGCATATGGGATGTATATAGGATCAGTAGGTATGGAGGATGTGTATATGGGATCAGAAGGTATGTGGGGTGTATATAGGATGATCAGTAGGTATGTGGGGTGTATATAGGATCAGTAGGTATGTGGGATGTATATAGGATCAGTAGGTATGTGGGGTGTATAAAGGATCAGTAGGTATGTGGGGTGTATATAGGATCGCTAGGTATGTGGGGTGTATATAGGATCACTAGGTATGTGGGGTGTATATAGGATCACTAGATATGTGGGGTGTATATATGATCAGTAGGTATGTGGGGTGTGTATAGGATCAGTAGGTATGTGGGTTGTATATAGGATCAGTAGGTATGTGGGGTGTATATAGGATCAGTAGGTATGTGGGATGTATGTAGGATCAGTAGGTATGTGGGGTGTATGTAGGATCACTAGGTATGTGGGGTGTATATAGGATCACTATATATGTGGGGTGTATATAGGATCAGTAGGTATGTGGGGTGTATGTAGGATCAGTAGGTATGTGGGATGTATGTAGGATCAGTAGGTATGTGGGGTGTATGTAGGATCACTAGATATGTGGGGTGTATATAGGATCACTAGGTATGTGGGGTGTGTATAGGATCAGTAGGTATGTGGGGTGTGTATAGGATCAGTAGGTATGTGGGGTGTATATAGGATCACTAGGTATATGGGGTGTGTATAGGATCAGTAGGTATGTGGTGTGTATGTAGGATCACTAGGTATATGGGGTGTGTACAGGATCACTAGGTATGTGGGGTGTATATAGGATCACTAGGTATATGGGGTGTATGTAGGATCACTAGGTATGTCGGGTGTATGTAGGATCACTAGGTATATGGGGTGTGTATAGGATCAGTAGGTATGTGGGGTGTGTGTAGGATCAGTAGGTATGTGGGGTGTATGTAGGATCACTAGGTATGTGGGGTGTATATAGGATCACTAGGTATATGGGGTGTGTATAGGATCAGTAGGTATGTGGGGTGTATGCAGGATCACTAGGTATATGGGGTGTGTATAGGATCAGTAGGTATGTGGGGTGTATATAGGATCAGTAGGTATATGGGGTGTATGTAGGATCACTAGGTATGTGGGGTGTATATAGGATCAGTAGGTATATGGGGTGTATGTAGGATCACTAGGTATGTGGGGTGTATGTAGGATCACTAGGTATGTGGGGTGTATGTAGGATCACTAGGTATGTGGGGTGTATGTAGGATCACTAGGTATGTGGGGTGTATGTAGGATCACTAGGTATGTTGGGTGTATATAGGATCACTAGGTATATGGGGTGTGTATAGGATCAGTAGGTATGTGGGGTGTATGCAGGATCACTAGGTATATGGGGTGTGTATAGGATCAGTAGGTATGTGGGGTGTATATAGGATCAGTAGGTATATGGGGTGTATGTAGGATCACTAGGTATGTGGGGTGTATATAGGATCACTAGGTATGTGGGGTGTATATAGGATCACTAGGTATGTGGGGTGTATGTAGGATCACTAGGTATGTTGGGTGTATGTAGGATCACTAGGTATGTGGGGTGTATGTAGGATCACTAGGTATGTGGGGTGTATGTAGGATCACTAGGTATGTGGGGTGTATGCAGGATCACTAGGTATATGGGGTGTGTATAGGATCAGTAGGTATGTGGGGTGTATGCAGGATCACTAGGTATATGGGGTGTGTATAGGATCAGTAGGTATGTGGGGTGTATATAGGATCACTAGGTATATGGGGTGTGTATAGGATCAGTAGGTATGTGGGGTGTATATAGGATCAGTAGGTATATGGGGTGTATATAGGATCAGTAGGTATATGGGGTGTATGTAGGATCACTAGGTATGTGGGGTGTATGTAGGATCACTAGGTATGTGGGGTGTATGTAGGATCACTAGGTATGTGGGGTGTATGTAGGATCACTAGGTATGTGGGGTGTATGTAGGATCACTAGGTATGTTGGGTGTATATAGGATCACTAGGTATATGGGGTGTGTGTAGGATCAGTAGGTATGTGGGGTGAGGGTCGGGACATGACCTATGTGTAGGGGTCAGTAATGTGTCCGGTATATACAGATCTCGGCACCCCCTCCCCTCGGTTCTCCCCCCTTCAGTACCGCGAGAGTTCGGGCTCCGGGGGCGGAGTAAGCTCAGCGCATGACCGACAGCAAGCGACGGGGCCCGGCAGGTAAGATCCCGGCACACCGGAGACCGGATTCCTGCTCCCACACTTGTCATCACCCCAAATATACCTCCGTGTACCTCACACCTCACTGCCTGCCTGTCCCCGGTACCGCACACCTCACTGCCTGCCTGTCCCCGGTACCGCACACCTCACTGTCTGCCTGGTACCTCATACCTCACTGCCTGCCTGTCCCTGGTACCTCACAGCCTGCCTGTCCCCGGTACCTCACTGCCTGCCTGTCCCCGGTACCTCACTCCTCACTGCCTGCCTGTCCCCGGTACCTCACTGCCTGCCTGTCCCCGGTACCTCACTGCCTGCCTGTCCCCGGTACCTCACTGCCTGCCTGTCCCTGGTACCTCACAGCCTGCCTGTCCCCGGTACCTCACTGCCTGCCTGTCCCCGGTACCTCACTCCTCACTGCCTGCCTGTCCCCGGTACCTCACTGCCTGCCTGTCCCCGGTACCTCACTGCCTGCCTGTCCCCGGTACCTCACTCCTCACTGTCTGCCTGTCCCCGGTACCTCACACCTCACTGCCTGCCTGTCCCCGGAACCTCACTGTCTGCCTGTCCCCGGTAAATCACTGCCTGCCTGTCCCTGGTACCTCATACCTCACTGCCTGCCTGTCCCCGGTAAATCACTGCCTGCCTGTCCCCGGAACCTCATACCTCACTGCCTGCCTGTCCCCGGTACCTCACACCTCACTGTCTGCCTGTCCCTGGTACCTCACGGTACTTGACCTTTCAGCCGCCACCTGATACTTCACATCCCACTACCTGCACTTGGTACCTCATGCCTCACTGCCTGTCAGTACAGCTGATATCTCCTACATCACTGCTGTCTCTATACCTCACTGCCTGCCACTAAGCCTGGCTCGTGCCTCACCCTGTCCCTACATCTCATACCCCACAACTTCCGTCCTGCAGAGGGGGCAGTCACACCCAGGCCTAACAGCCCCTCTGCCACATAAGAAGGCCCCAGTCTTATAGAGGGCACATTGTAGCGGGGAGGGGGATCTCTGTTATGTCCTCCTGTCCCTATTCCCCATTACCCCCCCCCCCCCCCCCCCCCCCCCCCCAGGCTCCGTCCTCACAACTGATACATTGTTACCTACATCCGATACCTCACTACATCATTGTTCTTGTGCCTCGCACCTCACTGCCTTTCTCCACCCTTGATACCTCACTTATTACTTCATGCCTCTAGCTGTCCCTCACCACATACCTCACGCCTCGCTGCACGTGGCTCATCCCACTACCTGGACGCCTGCTTTATGTGGTATATATGGTGCCAACAGCTGGCGCCAGCGTCCGAACTGGAACTCACCGGTGTGCGAAGAACGTCATTTTTCCCTAATCCTCAAATCAAAGAAGCTTACACTCTAGTTTCCCTACCACACATTCTCTATGGGATGTCTAGTAATCTGCCACTGTGATGCCCGCCCTCTGCCCAGATTGACTCCGCCTTTTTAAAAATTTCTCGCCAGTCATGGCTGACTCTCTCGCCACGGGATCCAGAAGGCAATTTCCCAGGATCAGTAAATCCAGAGCTTCCACGCAGCTGCAGTTCCTCGCTTCGGACTCCGGTAAGTGTCTGTCTCGTCTTCCGCTCTGATTGGCTGCTCCTGTGAGAAGTACCACAACATTTATAGATTGGCTTTATTGCCCCCTACTGACATTTCTGGTGCACAGAGATTTAGAAGGTGCGACATACCAAGAGATGGGAGAGCAGATCCCGCAGGAATTCTTGTGACCGTGACACCTTTTGCTCAATGTTTACCGTTGACGTCTATTGGAATGGGTCTCAAATCGCGTCAGAGTCGCATTGTGGCGCCAGGAATCTCAGAGCAGAAATCTGAGCTGTGGAGAAGGTTCGGCCTTGGCTACGTGGGGACTTTTACTGATCACTGGCAAGCAATTTCTTGTCTCTGCCCATGGCCAGGGCATTGTGTGCCAATCGGTGTCACGGGTAGTGCCACCCAATACTCATAGGTCTCCCAGTGAGGAAATTAAGATACAGACATATTTCAATGTTGTCTTTTTGGCCAATGATACATACAATGCCCATTACTCTAAACTGTGCCCATATCTAGGTGCCCAGTGGTATGTATAGTTGTCACTTGCTGGTGCCCAGATGTATTGGCATTATATACAGGGTAACACACAATAACCAATCCCTTTATTTCTCCGTATTTGTGATGCCCAGGCCATTGTTCATTGGTATATTGTGTGCCCGCTGGCATGTATATTGCCAATGCTGTTATGTGCAGTGGTATAAGGTGCCCAATCCCTGTCAGTCAATAGTACCTGGTACCCGCTGGTATATACATTTCCACTGCGAATAAGGCCTGTCACATGATGCAGGTTTTGCAGACTGTGTTGCCACATTTATTCCGTTAAACATTCATGCCCCTCGTTCACTACTTGGTGCTCATTAACATTTTGTGCCCATTTAGTTCCTAATGACGGTCGATTCTCCTGTAGTTGTGGTGCTGTAGGCTCGGCACAGATCCCTCTGGTACATCTTCAAAGGGCCGTGACGTGAATGCCCAGGGCACAGCGTTCACCCAGGTTGTCATGGATGCCGTCATGCTTTGAAATTACACCCAGGAGATCCCTTTCTTTGCCGACGGCTGCACAGAAATAACCCGGCGATGGTTTACTGCAGGTTTAAAGACTGACGCAATCATTATGTATGATTCCCAGATCCAAGTGCAGGCCAAAAACATATGAGCTGCAATACCGTTCACAGCCCATAAATCAAGAGTGGCGCTGTTTCTGGGGAATTTTTTTTTTTTCTAATTTCCTACAACCCCTTCTAGATAACATACGCCACCAATGCCAAGGAAAGTGACACGAGGCTATTAAAGAGCCGTGCCACTTTGTCTGCTGTCGGCTCCGTTCTGCTTGCTCATAGCTGCCACGTGCTCGGCCACTGACTATAAGAACAAGCTGAGAGGATTCGGCAGAAGACCAAGTGGCACGAGCTTTCCTAGCGCCACTGCCACATCACCGGCAAAGGTCAAGATGGTTGTACACCCTCCGATTCTTGGCATATCCTTGCAAGATTGAGGCTTCTTTCTACACGGAAGTCATAGTTAAACCGGGCACAATGCAGATCCCTTACCTACAGAGCGGTGCCAGGCTGCAAAGCATCATGGCCCCAAATTTTATCACCATGTAAATGGCATTGACCGGCGATAATTATTCGGCAGCCCTACCGCTGTATTTATACTTCTGTTGCCATCCAAGGGGAAGTGCTGAAAAAAAATACCCCATATGGAAATTCCTTATGATCTGTGAGGGTCTTCTCCCTTTTTTCTTAAATGTCTATCAGTGTGTTTGGTGCAACTTTCTAATTTAGTTTTTATTAAAAATAATTTTTGCTTTTTCAGATACAGCTGCTTTGTATCCTGTACATAGAGCAGCTGTATCTAGCGCTGAGACCTGAATCCGTCAGGTCCGCGGGACTGACGGGTTCAGTGACAGCGGGTCCTGCGTGTCTCTGTTATCGATCACATCTAAGTTCATAACTTAGATGTGATCGGTAACCGGTGGATCCGGTGTAGACCCGCTGACACTGAACCCGTCAGTCCCACTGAACTGACGGATTCAGGTCTCATACCCTAGATACAGCTGCTTTGTATCCTGTATACAGAGCAGCTGTATCGTTCGCTGAGACCGGAATCCATCAGTCCCGCGGGACTGACTGGTTCAGGGTCAACGGGTCCAGGCAGGATCGACCTGTAATCTATCACATCTAAGTTAAGACCTTGTTGCTTATATAAAACATGAAGTTATAGGTGTAGTTGCCCTTTAAGAGTTATTTTTGTACATTTTAAGTACGTCTTGGGTATATTTGGAGCGCGCTAGGTGTGACGGAGAGTGTCAGCGATAAGTGATAATTCCTGGTGGGGCCGGGGGGGTGTTAGTTTCTGAGGTAAGATGCATAATAATCAGCCAGGGAGTTGACGGCGACGTGTGAGCTACCACAGAGAAGAGAGAACGAGGAGATGCTGGGAGAAGACGTTCAGTATTTTGTTCCTGATAGAATCCGTTTATTTGGCGCGGTTTATAGTTTCTCGCTACAATTCTCGTCTGATAGTTTCTGTAATAAAATGGTTAAAATAATTGCTTTGTACGAGCGAGTCCAGCCCTGTACACGACTCTGAATCTTCTCTCCTCATGTGTTTCCAGGAAGCTTTTACAACAAGAGGACAGTTCAGAAGAGATATGCTAGACCAGAAAACCGCGAGCTGCGAGGAATACCTGTAAGACACCACTTAAAGGGGTATAAAAAAATGGGGGTCCCAGAGCTGGATACCCCACCTATCTGGAGAATAGGTGTAGTGTGTCCCCTGTTGTGCCTTTGAAACCAGCACAACCTGGGCCGCAAAGGGGGAAGTGCTGCGGCCCAGCGTTGGCACTCTCCATTATAGTCTATGGGGAGATATGGAAATGGCCGACTGTCCCCTTTGCAAATGTTCTCCGGCCTTTTCAAAGTCAAAACGGGGGGTACACAGGTCTGCTTTTCTCCCAATAGGTGAGGGTTCCAGTCATTTATGGTATATAAAACAAGAAATTACTTCCTGTCAGCCATATTCGCTCCTGTGGGGCTAATATTTTTGTCACACGGTCACTGACAAAACTTAGCTTATTTGTGCCTGTATAAGGCTTCCACCATTCCTTTGTCAACTCTCCCTGGCAACCAATCTGCAATCAGCTGTTCAAGCATGCCAATATAACTGCAGACTATTGCGCCCACAGCTGGCAGAGAAATCATGTAAATGTATAAAGTCAACACATAAGCACAAAGCATATGAATAATATGTGCGAACATTGAAAGCACATATTGAATAATATATAGACAGGCGTCGATTGCTCCCCAGTGAACTAATTGGAGGCTATGTATCCTATGCATGCTGGGCAATGTATCCTGATGTCATAATTGGGGGAGGGCTCCTGCTGCAGCCAGTTGCCTTACAGCCAAGGACAGTTTTGATCTTCACAGATAAGAGAATTCTTTATAAATTGATCACAGTTTTGATTGTAGTATGAGACAGTGGGATACAAGGAGGAGAGGGTACTGGGTACTAAGGGTGGAGTTTCTTTTTTTTTTGTATATTTCCTACAGTTTTTTTCAGACCATTTGAGCATTTTTTTGTCCCTTTTATATTTCAGCCCTCCCTGATCAGCGAGTGGAAAGAAATGTTTAAGACGTTGTCGAGGGTGAGATGTCCAAGTTCAGGCTGCTGGGTGGAGTTCCCCAGTGTGTTAGGACTAAAACAACATTATCAACGGTGCCAAGGGGTAAGAAAAAGTGGGTCAGTGGTGGGTAAGACGTAGGTGGAACTGACAGAACAAAGCTCCATAATGAGCATAATCACAGCGTGCATAGAGAGCCTTAAAGGGGAGATACTCCTTTAAAGGAAGACCCACACTTACATATTAGAAAAATCCCATATACAGAAATTCCCAAACATACCTGCATAATCCGAGTCACCGTGGACCGGGGGATCCCATTATACAGCAGAGAAGCGGCGTAATATGAAATTCCTTATGTCGTCCCTAACAGCCGCTCACCAGACAAGGGGTCATTTTATGTCAACCTTTGTCTGCGGAGCCATAGGGGGCGTTAAAGATAGCGTTACATGTGGCTTCCTGGAGCTACCACTAGGGGGAGCTCACTACATTCCGATGTATACAGTTCCCATTGAAAACAGTATGTAGTGAACTCCTAGGCTCCCCCTAGTGGTGGCTGCAGGTAGGCAAGATTTAATCATGTAGGGGAACTTATTAAGCTGTTTACGCCACTATAGTGGTAGAAAAAAGTTGCAGATTTAGGCGCACAACTTTTTTACTTTTTACGCGTGGCACTTTTACCAAGTGGCTTAACAAAATGCGGCTTTTGCAAAAGGCCAACCACGCGTTTATAGCATTTACTATCATTCGGCCCAGAAACTGGCATAAATTATATAGGAAAGTGGTGTGCTTTATATCTGCGCCGATACAGACTCCTGTTCTCTATATTGCCTGCTTTTCTCACGCATTTTGTTCCTTCCCAGGCGCCGCTCGTGTCCCGGTTGGTGCTCTCCTGCCCGCACTGTGAAGCCGTCTTCGCCTCAAGGCCGCAGCTGCAGAAACACTTGATGTGGAACCATTCAGAGACGGAGGAGACCAGAGAAAACAGGCCAACCCCACACGTGGTCTCTAATGGGGCGAAGGAGAAGTGCAAGGGGTACCCCAAAATTGCACATGGCAACACAACGCATTTTGCGCAGTTAAATGAATGGCACCGCTATATTAAGACTGGGGTGGACTGAGCAGGCGGGCAATCGGGCAGTTCTCCGTGGCATAGAAATAGGCGCATTTTTTGCACGTGGGGCCTAGCAGTGCGATCCTGCCACAACCTAGGACATCTCCACAATTCCTCTATGTTCATTTAAAATACCGGTAGCCGATCTTTAGCAGCCATTAGCCTTGTTAGGGACATCATTGAACCCGGTAGCGTCCAATAAGTCAGTGACCATTCACCATCTACTACGTGAAAGGCTGCTAAACGCCAGTTTGGGGGGCCCAACGACGTCTCAGTCCACCCCAGTAATTGTATTTTATTTTATAAAGCTTTTTCTGTTTGTATGGTCTTGTGGTGTGGTCTTGGTTTTAAGTTTTCTCTTTATATTGCCTTCAGGGTGATGAAAAAAAGATCTCCGGCAAATAAAGTGTCAAAGTCGGGTACAGGGCAGACACGGGGGGAGAACGGTGACGTCCCCCATCCCAAGGACAACGACAAACAAGGGGATCTATGTCTGTCTGATGAGGATCCGGAGAGAACGAGGCACAGTAAGGGGAGGGCTGGTGGTTTATTAGTCATTGTATAACCTCTCCTTCTCTCTTAATGGCGCCCGGTTGCTTTTTCTCGCCTTTCGAAATGGTTTTCATTTATTTTATTTGTTTCTGCTCTTTCATGAGTCAGGAAGGAAACAGAAGACTCCGAAGAAGTTCACAGGAGAACAACCGTCTATCACCACCACCTTTGGGTTAAAAGGTAATGGATGTATAAATCTAATATTGTACTTCATGCAGGACATTACTCTGTTGTGTTCTAGATCCAGCAGGATAGTCCTTGATTTCGGGACTGCAAAACGTGCGGTAATGTCAATGAGACAATACTAGCTTTACTGGCTGCTGCCAGCAGAGGGCAGCATTACTCTGCATCTGAGAGGAGGAGAGTTTGTGTTCAGCGCAGGTGCAGTGGCTACTGTGATGGGGAACTCGCGGACCTTAGGCTCTAAATTAAGCATAGTATGGTGTTCTCTGGCCTCCATATGGCACTATGTGAGTAATATTGGGCCCCTATGTGGGCAAAATATAGCACTCTGGTCACTGTTCGCTCCATGCATGAAAAATATAGCACTATATGGGTTGGGGTCCATGTAGGCACTGTATGACACTATCTGGGCAAGGTATGGTAGTCTGGGTATTTTAGTACACGTAATGTATCAGGGCAGTAAATGGGTCCGGTATGGTACCGTCTAGGCCAGGGGTGGGGAACCTTTCTTCTGCCGAGGGCCATTTTTATATTTATAACATCATTCGCCGGCCATACAAAATTATCAACTTAAAAATGAGCCTGCTATATTTGGTCAAACATCTAATTAACTCCCCCCTAACGTGATGGCGGGAGCTGCTTCTCTTTGGTGCGGCGTGCGATGTTCGCCGGTATTGATAATGTTGCGTCGGTCAGTCCGGAGCGCGGTCGACTCTTTGCAATGGTTAGTTTTGAAAACAACTCGCACCGACTTCCATACTTAAAGGGGTTTTTCCCATCAGGCACATTTATTACATATCTACTGGATATGTCAGATACATTCAGGTCCCACCTCTGGGACCCGCACCTATCTCTAGAACGGGGTCCCCTAAACTCTGTTCTACCGCTCTGTGTTCCGGCTGATTTCCGACCATGAATAAGAAAATAGCGTAACTCGCTGAGCTGTTTCCGTAACTCCCATAGTAGTGAATGGCGGTTACGGAAGCAGCGCAGCATGCGAGTTACGCTGTTTACAGAACTACCATTCAGTTCTATGGGAGTTACGGAAACAGCACAGCTCAGCGAGTTACACTGTTTTCTTATTCATGGTCGGAAATCACAAGCTTCTGCCACAACATGAAGAGGAAGAACAGGGTTTTAGGGGGCCCCGTTCTAGCGATAGATCTGGGACCCGCACCTACCTGACATTTTATGACATATCCTGTGGACATATCATAAATGTCCTTGATGGGAAAACCCCTTTAAGTCACCTGGCCTCACCTCATGCATTCAGCACAGGTGCTATGTCGACTCTACAGCTAAATTTCTACATTTAGGCCTCAGTTAATTTTCAAAATTTTAGGTCAGGAGCAGGAGGAGGGCAGATGAGCCAAGTACTGGCATCACTACTAGTGAATGAGGATGTGGCGGTCTGAGTGAGGAGGTCAGTGCGTGCCGGCCCGGGAGCGGACCAGTCCAGTCACCTGACCTGAGTTACCTGACCTCACGCACCAGCCTCACTCAGACCGACGCCATACTTGGCTCCGTCCACCCTCCTCCTGCTCCTAAATGTGAGTAAGTAAGGCGGACGGAGCCAAGCAGGTTATTCCACGGTGGCAGGGCGGTCAGAGTGAGGTCGGTGCGTGCTGTGACGGGAGTGCACCAGTCCAGTCACCTGACCTCACGTGACTGGATTGTGCTGGCCCGGGAGTGGACCAGTCCAGTCACCTGACCTCCTGTCACTGCCGTGTGGTCAGGCGACCGGACTGGTCCACTCTTGGGCCGGCATGCACCAACCTCACTCAGTACGCCTGAGCCCAGTAGCGAACAATGCGCGGTCTGAGTGAGGTTGGGCCGGACCAAATGATCTCGCGGGCCGGACTCTCCCCGCCCCTGATCTAGGTGATCCGTAACACTTTCTGTGCATTATTTATGCAGAACTATTTATCTATGGACATATGGCAGAAACATTGCTACATATTGATGTCCTAATGTGATTTCAGGAGGTATATGAAGAAGGGCCAGGCAATACACAGATGTGATAAGTGTGAACTTGGTTGAATCGTTGAAGTAAACGCTCATGTGTAACGTCGGTCCACGTCTCATGGAGTGCTGCCATCAAAGAGCATTGAAGACTTGAGGAACTCAGATCCCAACTTTTTGTCCACAGGTTTGGGAAAAACAGAGGATAAGTCCAGAGGAAGACAAGGACGGGTTGTACAGGGGAGAGTTGAGGAAAAGAAGAAGATAGAAAGTGCGAACCTAAGACTGGAGCATATCATGAAGCCCCCCTCAGGTAAGAAGCACAATACACCAATCTTCACAATTACTCTCAGTAAGTCACTACTTAGGCCTCATGCACACAAACGTGTTTTTGCGTCCGCAATTCATGCATAAAAACGGATGGGCCCATTCATTTCTATGGGCCCATGCACGTGAGTGTGGTTTCCATGGTCCATGCATTGGCCAGGAGCCTGGACCCCCCCAAAAAATAGGACAAGTCATTCTATGGTCCAGGTTTGAGGTTCGGGCTCATTGAAATCAATGTGTGCATGGTCCATGAATTGCGGGCCGCCCGCGGGTGACACTCCGCGGCCGTCCGAGCCGTAATCACAGGCCGTGCACACGGCTACGGTTATGTACATGAGGCCTTAGGGCACACGACCGTAGCTATGTGCATTCATTTCAATGTAATAAGACATGTCCGTTCTTTCTGCGGTCCAGGTTCCCGGGCCATGCACGGACCGTGGAAATCACGGTCGTGTACATGGGCCCATTGAAATCAATGGGGCCGCAATTCACTCGCAGATTTGCGGGAGAATTGCGGCCGCAAAAATAAGTTTGTGTGCGTGCGGCCTCAGGGTTCGTTGTTTAAGAGCCCTAGCTGGACAATCCAGTTTTGCAGGATAACATTTATGGGATATGTATTGTTGTGCAACCATGTTTTATTGCTCCTAGGCATCCAAAATAAAAAAGGAACTATGCAAATAGTCTTGATTAAAAATAAATAAATAAGCAAATCCTATCGTTTTGTGTACACAGGAGCTGTGCAGATCTATGTGTTTCCATGGTTGCATAATGCAAACAAACCCTGGGTGCACAGTGATCCTGCAGTCATGTGTTACTCCACTCACTCTGTCTCTAAATGCATAAGCTATAGTTTGCCCTTCAATCACTTCTCACAGGCTTCAGGATGATTTGAAGAAGAGAGTCAAAGGTAACGTGGGCTTATCCCTAATACTTAGATTTTTTTTTGAAGACATGAGCCCTCCTATGATTGGCTGATAGGGCTCTCTGAGATTCAGCTCACATCATATGCATATAGTGTGGCTCATTTCTGCCCCCTATTGGCACTTCAGAGAACTCCTTTTCAGAGAACTCCAGAGAACACGTCAGGTGAGAAGTTTCCTTTAAAGGGAATGTGTCGCTAGAAATAATTTTTTTTTCTTTTTTCGTTTAACAGTTATTATATACATGATTACACATTGTTCTACTTTTTTTCACGAGTCAGGAAATATTATAAATTAGATTCTAATTTATAACATTTCCCAGTGCTGGTCACTAGATGGAGCAATTCCCAAAATTGCAGCATTGGCATGTGGTAAAGCAACCTCATTGCTTTATGCTGCAAAATTTGAGAAGACACACTCGCTCTAGAGTCCTCAAACAATCCCCCTCCTTTATCCTTGCTAGTGCCAGGAGAAGGAGGGGGTTGAATCTTCAAACCTCCTACACTGTGTGCCGCCATTTTTTGAGCTAACACACAGTGTAGGAGGATTAGATACAGTGGTAATCACACACTAAAACACGAACATACACAGACATAACTTACCTGCTCCTGCCGCCGCCGCTCCGTCCACTCCTAGTCCTTGCTTCTGACCACATGTCCGGAAGCCGCGACCGGAAGTAGTCATCTTACTGTCCGGCCGCGGCTTCCGGTCCACAAGAAAATAGCGCCGGATGTCGCTCGGCCGAAGACCTTCCATTTGCACTGTGTGGGAGCGGCGCATGCGCCGTTCCCACACAGACGGCGTACACCATAGTGATTGGAACGGCTCCCGTTCGCATTCTCTATGGGGTTGTATGTGCCGTATTCCATCTCTGTATGTGTCGTTAATCGACACATACAGAGATGAGAAAAAAATGGCAGCCCCCATAGAGAAGAAAAAGTTAGAGAAAAAGTAAAACACAAACACACATAAATAACATTTATTTTAATAAAACACTAAAAGCAAATTAATATGAAAAAAAAAAAATTTCCGCGACACCCTTCCTTTAAGACACCCCACTTGTCTTGCTGTCAAGGCACTGGAAAAGCTCATGACGTGTGATTTGATGAGAATATTCTTCTTTGGATGGGTACAGATCGCTCTCACATTTCTCCCCCTTGTACCAGGCAGTGTGGATGACAAGTGCCAACGTCAAAGCAATAAGAAGGGTGAGGTGACCTGTCCAAACTGCTCATCCGTTACACGCAAAACCATGGCGGGGTTAAGAAAACACATGGATGTATGTGAACAGGTGAGGCTGACTGACAACCTGATTTCCTCCTGTCTACTTTAGGGATTTCCAATAGTTGAATCAGGCTGGAAAAAAAAAAAGGAAAACATAAATTCTGGATTCTTGGAAAGCTGGGTGACAACCAATATGGCCACCACTACTGCTTTCACTCAGCTTTCCCAGACTCCATAATGGTAAGTCTGCCCGGTTGTGCCTGATGAATCCCATGTCTCCTAGCTCAGCAGATTTGCCATGACAGACTCTAGGAAAGCTGGGTGACAAGTGTGAGCTGTAATATTAGTGGTATATGTTGTCACCCAGCTTTCCTAGAAAGAGTTATAACTAATAGAATATTTTACAAGTTGACGGGAGAGGACAAGTCTTTACTGGTGGTTCCTGGATTATATTGGGAAGTCATCGTGGACGTTTTTTTAGGAGAAAAACATCAAATTTAAAGGAAAACTCCTCCAATATTTTACATAAAAGTCTAATAACTTTTTGAATGCTTTTCTTTACTTTGTACTGATTTTGAGCTATTTGTTGTTTTCTTCTCCATTCACACCCAAAGAGAGTAAAAATTCTGCTGGTTCCTTAATAAAATCTGTATGCGTCTTATCTACACTCTGCAGACCATCATATGGCCTAACAGCTGAGCTCCCACAATGCACCACTCTCCGGTAACAGGAGTATTTTTAATCTTCCTGACGGAACGAATAGTAAAAAATAATATGATTAAATCTCAGTATGATATAAGTAAAGCAAAGTGTTTACAAAGATATTCAACATAAACTGTAAAATGTTGTCAATATGTTGTATAAAGTGGAGATTTTCTTAATGGTTTGGCTTAGAAAGCGTGTCTGGCACTGGAGGACCGGCGGGCACCTCTATACATTACATGACAGCCCATTGATGTCATTAGGAAGAGTGCAATACTTCATTTCCCCTGTGGTGGCACTGCAGTGGAATTATACAGGTTCTCCCCAAAGGTTACCGCTGATCACTGATGGTCTTCTCTGTGATCAACTTATCGTCCTGGTACCCTTCTAACAAAAAGGGATTGTCTGGCGCTTACACTTATATATACATTTCATATTGACCGTTTTTGTTTTAATGTAAGCTTGCTGTATGGGAATCCTGGGAGTTGTAGTTTTCCAACAGGTTGGAGATCACTGCTATAAGGGATATGTCAGTTTGTGTGTAATGATATCTTCAGCTCTTTGTGGGGGTAGTTACACAGCAGCTGCAGAACCAGCCATGCGCTGACGTTACCTGTCTCTTATTTTTAAGCTGCAAGAAGCACTGAGGTGCCAGCAATGCAGGAAGCAGTTCAAATCCAAAGCCGGTCTCAATTATCATACCATGGCAGAGCACATCAATAAGGTGAGCTAAACGCCCGCGCTCTGCAGCTTCTACAAGGTCGGCGGAAGGAATTCTATGGATTTTACCTATGTAAACACATGACATTACTTATCCTGTACTGATCCGGAGTTACATCCTGTATTATACTCCAGAGCTGTACTCACTATTCTGCTGGTGGAGTCACTGTGTACATACATTACTTATCCTGTACTGATCCTGAGTTACATCCTGTATTATACTCCAGAGCTGCACTCACTATTCTGCTGGTGGAGTCACTGTGTACATACATTACATTACTTATCCTGTACTGATCCTGAGTTACATCCTGTATTATACTCCAGAGCTGCACTCACTATTCTGCTGGTGGAGTCACTGTGTACATACATTACATTACTTATCCTGTACTGATCCTGAGTTATATCCTGTATTATACTCCAGAGCTGCACTCACTATTCTGCTGGTGGGGTCACTGTGTACATACATTACATTACTTATCCTGTACTGATCCAGAGTTACATCCTGTATTATACTCCAGAGCTGCACTCACTATTCTGGTGGAGTTACTGTGTACATACATTACTTATCCTGTATTATACTCCAGAGCTGCACTCACTATTCTGCTGGTGGAGTCACTGTGTACATACATTACATTACTTATCCTGTACTGATCCTGAGTTACATCCTGTATTATACTCCAGAGCTGCACTCACTATTCTGCTGGTGGAGTCACTGTGTACATACATTACATTACTTATCCTGTACTGATCCTGAGTTATATCCTGTATTATACTCCAGAGCTGCACTCACTATTCTGCTGGTGGGGGTCACTGTGTACATACATTACATTACTTATCCTGTACTGATCCAGAGTTACATCCTGTATTATACTCCAGAGCTGCACTCACTATTCTGGTGGAGTTACTGTGTACATACATTACTTATCCTGTATTATACTCCAGAGCTGCACTCACTATTCTGCTGGTGGAGTCACTGTATACATACATTACTTATCCTGTACTGCTCCTGAGTTACAGCCTGTATTATACTCCAGAGCTGCACTCACTATTCTGCTGGTGGAGTCACTGTGTACATACATTACATTACTTATCCTGTACTGATCCTGAGTTATATCCTGTATTATACTCCAGAGCTGCAATCACTATTCTGCTGGTGGAGTCACTGTGTACATACATTACATTACTTATCCTGTACTGATCCTGAGTTATATCCTGTATTATACTCCAGAGCTGCACTCACTATTCTGCTGGTGGGGTCACTGTGTACATACATTACATTACTTATCCTGTACTGATCCAGAGTTACATCCTGTATTATACTCCAGAGCTGCACTCACTATTCTGGTGGAGTTACTGTGTACATACATTACTTATCCTGTATTATACTCCCGAGCTGCACTCACTATTCTGCTGGTGGAGTCACTCTATACATACGTTACTTATCCTGTACTGATCCTGAGTTACAGCCTGTATTATACTCCAGAGCTGCACTCACTATTCTGCTGGTGGAGTCACTGTGTACATACATTACATTACTTATCCTGTACTGATCCTGAGTTACATCCTGTATTATACTCCAGAGCTGCACTCACTATTCTGCTGGTGGAGTCACTGTGTACATACATTACATTACTTATCCTGTACTGATCCTGAGTTACATCCTGTATTATACTCCAGAGCTGCAATCACTATTCTGCTGGTGGAGTCACTGTGTACATACATTACATTACTTATCCTGTACTGATCCTGAGTTATATCCTGTATTATACTCCAGAGCTGCACTCACTATTCTGCTGGTGGAGTCACTGTGTACATACATTACATTACTGATCCGGAGTTGCAGCCTGTATTATAGTTCAAAGCTTTAGTCGCAGTTCTTCTGGTTGTTACTGGAAACAGTCAGCAAGTTTGCCTACTTACCCCTAACATCTCGGCTGAGTTTTTCCTACTTCTGAATATTGTACGGGGACTGGTGTTCTGATGACACTTCCCAGAATGCAAATCACTAGAGCAATCTTTGTGCAGACACTGAACAAGCAGGGATTACTGGGAGATTTCTGCTCTGAAGCCTGGTATGCTTTATGGTGTATGGCAAATGCTGAGAATTTAATAGTTTCTACAATATTGGTGTGTGTGTGCACATATATTCAGATTCTCATATATTCCCCTTCCCAAAGTCTTCCAGTCTTCACGGTAACCCACTAGATGATCCCAGAGAGCGGGAACGCCTGAGAAAAATGTTGAAGCAGATGGGAAAATTGCGCTGTCCTAAGCAGGTATACAGCGAACTGTAAATGCCATATATTGCTATTGCCGGCCCACCTGTAGCGGTAACACTGTGTGTACTCTCGGCTTCTATGATCCCAGAATTGCACGGCCACATTTTGCAGCTTGATGGGGTATCAGTACCACACCCAGCGCTGCGGCACCCAGCAGTGCGACCGGGAGAAGCTGCACTTCTCCTGCCCTCAGTGTAAGAAGGCTTACCAGTCCAAGGCCGGAAGGGATTACCATGTGCGCTCGGAGCACTGCGCGGTGAGTTGCTCCTTTGTAAAAGATGTTGTAATTGTGTTTTTCCAGATCCTGAGGCTTCTGCGCGGTCCGAATACTTTAGTTAGGCCCCACGACCATAAGAACCGTCCGCAATTACTGACACATTCACCTCTATTGACCACGGATACCTTCCCGTATATATTCACGGGAAGGTGTCCGTGCAGTAGAAGTGTACCGCACAAGGTAGGACATGTCCTATATTTTGTTTTCACGGACCATGCTCCCATTTATTATACATATGGGGGCACGACCTTCAAATGTGGGTGGCTGTCCGTGCCCGCAATCTGATTTCGGGCACGGCCGTGTGCATGGGGCCTTGACCAGTTACCATTCATGACTTCCATTGATGACTATTAAGACCTGAACTAAAAATGTCAATCCGTCCTTATACTGACAGTAGCCGTTTTGGCCCACAGCTTATCTAGCCGACTTCCTCATACACCCGCATGTTCATGTGCTTCTTCTGCGAGAACAGGGGATCGGGGATGATGAAATTGATCATTTCCAAACCTATTTTCCCCTCGACATCTGCCACTAGAGAGGGTTGAGACAAATACATGAAAATTATATAGGTCAGCCGGCCCCGCCGAATTAGGCAGGTATGGCGGACTTTCATCTAGTGTGTATGGGTAGTACTTGTCACCCGTGTGTTGTGTGCATTGCCACACTTAGGCCTCATGCACTCGACCGATGTCAGCACCTAATATATATATGCGTCTCCCTCGACCTCCCCATAAACGTGCACAGTTGACTCGGCCATCTTCCTAACCTTCCCCTGCCTGCGGGGTCTCTGCTAATGTTCCGAAAACTGTCACCAAAAATCTGTCCGTGGGGGAAGAGGGGGATGCAGCTGCAGTTTCTCACTAGAGTTTGATGGGGAGAAGGAGAGCAGCAGGGGGAGACATTTGATTGGCTCAGAGCGCACAGCTCCACGTAGACTACCCCCGATGGAGAGAGAAAATGTGCATTAACGCATCACTAGGTCACATGACCACAGTACGTACACGCGGCCGGAGGCTGCAATGACTTGCGATTCAGGAAATGACTAAGAAAGCCACATATTTTTTTTGTAGGATTCTGCGGAACCAGAGCCAGAGTCAAAGCAGACGAAGGTGGTGGAGGATTTTGAGCGCACCCCGAGTGGCAGGGTCAGGAGGCACTCGGCACAGGTCGCCGTCTTCCATTTGCAGGAAATTGCAGAGGACGAGCTGGCGAGGGAAGGAAGCCGCAGGAGAAAGAAGGAGGATTTGGTACCTGACAGCAAGAGGGTGAGAGGCAGATTATGAGAATCTGTGGCGTCTAACGTTTACAGGTATAATGATAGAGACGGAAGCCGCGCTCGTAGGTATAATATGGGAAGGTAAGTGCACTGTCTGCAGCTATTGCTTGCTGTGATGTCACATCTGTAGAATATATTCTGCAGCCGTCTAGTTATGTCTGAGGTCCAGTAGGGATGTCTAATATGCATGTCATGTGACAGCTGAACTACCTCCGCCCCGGCCTGCCGACCTTTAACCCCCACCTCCTGGACCGCTGGAAAGCACTTGTGAAGGAGAACGGCTTCATTTGTTGTCCCAATAATGTGAGTGGATGTGGGTTTGGGGAGAAAATGTAAAAAAATGAGTAGTATATCTGAACCATTTTCAAGATCTCTGCTTGCAATCTGTGAATGGAAACATACTTGTTTACACACAGAGGCTGAAAACATCAACAGACCTAATACTTCTCACAGCTGAGGATTTGTTATAATTGTATCCAGTCTAGACTAAACAGGCTGATACATTGTACATGCCCCGATACATTGTAACAAACTATCAAGACAGGGCAGAGATTTGTTTTACTGATTTGTCACAGATTGTTTAAACTGGATACAATTGTAGCAGCTCAGCTGTATAAGCAGGACAAGTTTTCAGCCTCTGGATGTAAACAAAAATGTTTCTATTCACTTACAGCAAGTAGAGGTTGTGAAAATGGTAAGGAACTGAAGTATTTAAACTATTTCCAACTTAAATGTTTAAAAAAAAATGACCCGTAAATTGAAGTTCTTGATGGTCGTTTTCTCAAAAGTTCTTAGAAATTCTATTACGCAATATCTCTTCTTTGGAAAGCTGGGTAATATTAAATGACCTCCAATATGGCCGCCGTATCGACTCCCACAGGAAGAAAACTGTCTGACCTATTATATCCGGAACTTGATTTTCACTTTGGATTTGCCATAGCATTAGGATAACCAGGTGGCAACTCCTGTGGTGGATGCAGTAGGAGGCCTAGAGGGGGTCACCCAGCTTTCCCAGAAACAGATATGACCTGGAAATGAATAGAACTTTTAAGAACTTGACCGAAGAGAATGAATCCGGAACGTTTATTTACTGGGGACTACTTTAAGGGGAAAATGCTCTTTCATGCCGGCCCCGTCACTCATTCCGTGCTTTGCTTTGGCAGTGCTGTGAAGCGATATACTCCAGCGTGTCTGGGTTGAAGGCTCATCTAGCAAACTGTAATAAGGTACCAAGTTACTACTTTTCCATCATTGCAGGCTGTTGTAAGGGGGTGGTCTTCATCCTGTTGTATTTCCCTTATAGGGAAATCACTCCGGGGGGAAATACAGATGTCTGCTGTGTCAGAAGGAGTTCAGCTCCGAAAGCGGCGTGAAGTATCACATCCTGAAGACGCACTCACAGGTGAGGAGCCGGTGATGGGGAAAGTTGCGCTCCTGATGGGGGAGCGGTTCACTGTCCAGCAAGGTAAGGCCCTGTTCACACAGTTTTTTTGCATTCAGAAAAGATCTGCCTCAGAATTCCTTCAGGAACTATTTTTCCGCGTCGTTTTTTCGCCTGCGGTCATTGAGGCTAATGCCAGGACCATGGGCAAGAAACGCTCAGAAACGAGCGCCGTGCGTTTTTTCTGTCCCCCATTGATTTCAATGGGAGGTCAGAGGCGGAGACTGCGGCGAGAAAGGACATGCTGCTTTTTTTCCCTGTGAGCGGCTAAATGCTGACAGGAAAAAAAACGCCTCTGCCTCTCGGGCGATTTCGGACGTTTTTTGTAGAGCGGATTCCCTCTTCATACGCTGTAAGGCCCTGTTCACACTGGGTTTTCTTTACACTGATGTTGACACGGAATTTGCGTCTGAATCAAATTACGTCCGAAATCGCCCCCCATGGACTTCAACGGGTGTTAGTGGCGTGTTTTTTTTTCCTGCGTGGGTTTTAGCCGCTCGCGGGAACAAAAAACGGCATGTCTTGTCCTGATTGCCGCGGCGTCCTCCTCTGGCTTCCCATTGAAAAAGCTGCGGCGCTCATTTCCGAACAAATTTCACTGCTTTTTCTGCCCGCGGTCTTTGCATTCGCTTCGTGGCCGTGTGCGAAAAACGCTGCAAAGACTCCCGCAAAAAAAAAAAAAAGCTACTTCTGAGCCAGATTTTTTTTATGCCGGCAAAACACACTCTGTGTGAACAGGGCCTAATAGAGAGTGACCGCGCCTCTGCGACGGTATGAGAACCCATGTCAAGGAAGTGGGGGGAGGGTGGCAAGATGGAGTCACACGTACTGGGAGCATGCTATGGGATCACAGGACTATTTGCAGCAGAGTAACCCAGTTCTACTACTGGCTGTGTATTCCTAGAACTGGTTCCGGGTTTCCACCGTTTCGTCGCCTTCTAAAAGAAAAATGAGTCCGGAGCGCTCCCCTGATGTGTCGGAGACGGAGGAAATAGAGGAGAATAAAAAGATGAAGGTCGAGGAGAAAGCCCCGTCATGCCGTCCCCCAACCTCGAGCCCACCCCCCGCTCAAGAGACTCCAGTTGCACTAAAAACCCAACCGAAAAAAGCATCCAGTAAACCCGGGGTCTGTATGGCACCCAAGGGGAACGTGCGGAAGGGTGGCCCATCAAGAAGAGGGAAATGACACCCAAGCGGTGCCACAGTCCGGCTCCAGAACCCACTTTAGTAACCAACGATAGTCGCACCAATCAATATACACATTCCTATTGTGCCCACCGCTGCAGCGTAACACAGGACCAAGTATACTCCGTATATCATCCGCTCAATACTACTTGAAAGTCAGGATAGAAAATAGTGACGTTATTATTGAATATTGTTATAGGAATCTATATGGAAAGGATATCCGCTGTCTAAGTGTCGCCCCCAAAAAAGGAAGAAGGGACGACTGTAGTCATAGGGGAGACAATGCTAATATTGCATTTAGGTGCAAAGTCGGCACTGAGGAATAGCGACCATACACGACCTCGGTTACCAAACGCAAATAACGCGCAGTGCAACGCAGCTTGGAGTCTCGATGCGTCATCTTATCTGCGTGAGGGACGTTACTGAGAAATGTGTCGTAAAAGGATTTTCCAGTTTTATATAAGTAAAGCTTGAAGGGGTTGTATGGGATTAGGGAAAAAAAAGTTTTCACTTTTTTATTTTTTAGAAACAGCGCCACTGTTGTCCATGGCTGTGTCTGGTACTGCAGCTCAGTCCCATTTACTTGAATGGATCCGAGCTGTAATACCAGACACAGCCATGGACAACCGTGGCGCTGTTTCTGGAAGAACACCAAATACTCTCATACAACCCCTTTAATCATTGTATAATGAATTAAGACAAAGTATATTAGAAAGTCGCAGAACTTATGCTCACCGTTTTTAAGATGTCTGCTTGCTTTCAGTGAATCGAAACCTTTTATATTCAGAGGCCTGTAATCTCATTCTGATCTGACGGAGGTCCAAAACTTGTACGGCTGCATTCACGAAGGGTTCTATGGTGATAACATTGGGTTCATTTGAACCATGGCAGGTCCGGGTTTTGCATCGGCTGGCGGTAAAATGTTGCTTTATTTCTGTCGTCTGTTCTTACAAAAGGTAACGAGCTGTGCATCTGTGTCAGTTGAATAGGATCGGACCGGTTTCTAGCCTCTGGATGTAAACAAGAATGCTTCTATTCACTGACTGCAAGCAGAAATCCTGAAAATGGTAAGGAATTACAACACAAAGTATATTAGGAAATCTGAGAACTATTGATTACACATAAAACTGGAAAAGCCCTTTAAAGTGTAACTAAATGTTTGACAAACCTCTGACATATCAGAAGATTTGATTGGTGGCGGTCCGAGCACTGAGACCCCCACCAATTCGCGTCTTGTTTGTCTTTTTCCGGAAATCAATGTATCGGAGTACAGGATCAATAGAAAGTCTAAGTGTCCGTACTCCGATACATCGGCTTTCCGGAAAAAGCAGAACAGAAACGAAGCGGCTCCTCCGAGTCGTGTTGCCGCTGCGTTGTAGCGATTGCTGGGGGTCTCCGTGCTCGGACCCCCACCAATCAAACCTTCTGACATATTACCATGACATGTCAGAGGTTTGTTGAACGTTTAGTTACCCTTTAAGAACCACCTATGCACTGAACAAACTTTTCCCTAGGGGAACCGTACAAAATTTGTATATCACCTAGTTGCACCCTGTCCCTGATTCGCGCCCATATGGCGCCATTTCATTATAGTACAGGATCCCCTTCACCTATGGAGTAAATCAAGCTGAACTGTGCCTCATGCATTTCATAACCGAGGTCTATAGACTTGCACTACAGATAAACGCTGATTCCTGATTGGTTGCTGGGCTTTTACTGCACCTGGATGCAATGTTGCCTTGCAATGCCGGCCCTTTAAGGGTGAGCTGCATTCAGACCCTCCCTGCTGAAATCAGGAAAAATCATGGCGCATAATGAAGACAATGCGA
The DNA here is from genome assembly GCF_050947455.1 of Rhinoderma darwinii. Classification (NCBI taxonomy): domain Eukaryota; kingdom Metazoa; phylum Chordata; class Amphibia; order Anura; family Rhinodermatidae; genus Rhinoderma; species Rhinoderma darwinii. Next base: position 7,447,119 of record NC_134699.1, on the reverse strand, counting down.
AGAGAAATGACTGTTTATTGACTCCGGTATAAGAAAAGAAAAATTATATGAGACGTTTAATTTATATATTTAATAAGCACTTACCGATCCGCCAGTGGTCAACGTCTGGAGACCGCCAGACCTAGAAGATACTATGATGTCATCGTACATACCTGGAACGCCGCGAGGCAGCCATTTATAGGACGCTAGCTGCGCACACAAAGGAGACGGCTATTTTGCTTATTCACTTCAGTAGCAACCGGAGGAATTTGTAAGAATACAGCGCGCTTAGTAAAGCGGCTCGGTCCAATGTATTGTCGTGGATATTGTGTTCAAAATGGACGCCCCCGCTCCGTGTATGATTGTAGATTTTATAACGCAGCTCCGCTTTTGCACGTGTACAGTTTAAATCCACTTCTAATATTGAGTAGCATTGCAGGAGCCTTGATTTTGCTCATCTTGACTTACATCATGTCTTATACTCCAATCACATCCAAAGCTGCATTCACATTTCTCCAGTTTTTCCAAATATAGCTGTCCCACAGCAGGCTCTTGCATTTCACTGCTACCCCCTGTCGGTTCAATGTCCGTACTGTGGTGCGTCGTACGTGATGTTGATGACATCTCCCACAATGCAATGCAGCCAGCAGAGTACAAAGCTTTATAAAAGTCTGACCGATGCCAAGTGGATACCAGCGGAATTGGGATTGCAGCTCTGGATGTGACTGGAGTATTGGACACACTATAACTGAAGATCAGCATTTGCAGAGTTGCTGCACGTTATACGAGGATTTAATGACGTGCGGGAGCGGAGCTTCACTTTAACACTAAGCACATAAAATATATACTCCAGTCTTTAGTTTCTCTTATGGTTGACCTTGATGCTCATCCATGACCATTCCCAATACTTACGCTTTTATTTGTATCCATATATGACCAGATATTCAGCCGCAGCTTTGTAGGTGTGTAGAGCAGATACTGATTTACGCACTCACGTGAAGCTCTGTGTATACCAGTTCCCCGTATTCCTCCCGTGTCTGTCATCTCTCCGTTGTATATTATTTGGCATCCGGCTTCATATTACAATAAAATGACGACAAGATTCTTGTACGCGGCGTGGGTTGGTATGTGTCAGTGTTGTTATACATCGTTCTTACAGAGGTATTGTTCACACGGTGCAGATTTTGCATGCAGTTTTATAAACCAATACCAGAATTGGATGCAGGAGAGCAGAATTATAAGGCTTTCCGTTATACATTTCTTCTGTTTAGGTTCTGGCTTAAAAAAAATACAAGAAAAACCTGCAGGAAATCTGCGCTGTGTGAACAAGGACACACAAATCTGGATCACGACAAACATGGCTGCCTTTTATGGGGATTGCCCCCCAGCTTTTTCAGACCACTGAATGGAAAGTAGAGATACATCATGCACTGCGTTATCACTTTATTGGCAGGTAGATTTGCCATTCAGGACCGTAGCGAGCTGGGTGACAGCCCCTGCTAGAGCTATAATATTCTTTCATGGATATTGTCTGAAAAACTGGACACCTCCACTGCGTACCGGATTGTAAAACGTAACTCCGCTTTGGATCATCCGACCGGTTACCTCTACTTTCTTCATTTTGAGATGTATCAGATCTTCCACTCCAGTCACATCCAAAGCCACATCGACAATTCTTCCGCTTTCCAATTAGAGGGCAGTCACCACTCCGAGCTGTGGTGCATTGTTTTGCGGAGCGGTTTCCGTGCCAAAAAACTCATCAAAATACTCTAAGGGTTGTAGTATTTATACCAGTGTGATGTAGAATGCTGCATCTCCCGCAATGCAGTACAGCAGATTGCCGACTGTGAGCTGTAAGATCCTACTATCTCCGTCCCCAGATATTTTACACCATATCGCTGCATGGCCAATAGCAAAGTAGCCACCCGGCCACGGCCTAGCAAAATATCTGGCTGCAAAACTGATTCATTAGAGTCGGAGGACCCCTTTAATACACTTGAGCAGCAGCGATCCTGATCACCTGACACTTGGGGTATGTTCACACGGACTATTTTGAGCTGGTTTTCGGGCCGTAAACGACTGAAAAATCGGAAGCAGAACGCCTACAAACATCTGCCCATTGATTTCAATGGGAAATACGGCATTCTGTTGTGATGGGGCGATTTTTACGCAGCCATTTTTAAAAACGGACCTGTAAATAAACGCCTCTTAAAAAGACGTGCGTGTCAATTCTTGAGCCGTTTTTCATTGCCTCAATAGAACAACCGCTCCAACAACGCAGCAAAAAACGTAAGTTGCTTAAAAAACGGCTGAAAAATCAGAGGCGGTTTTCCCTTGAAATCAGCTCCGTATTTTCAGACGTTTTTTTGTTAAGCGTGTGAACATAGCCTTACGGTAAACAGCGGCCTGTATTCTGCTGACAGACTTGACCTGCCCGCCGCCATGCTCTATTATCAGAGAGCTACTAATAAAAGACAACGCTTTGTTGAAAAAGATGGCTAGATCTACAATTCTAGTATCCACGGGTGATCTCTAACCTGAGACTCTTCGGCTGTTTCGAAACTACAACTCCCATCATGCCCTGACGGCTGCAACTCAGCCCGGTCCCAGCCTGAGGTAAGCACGAGCTTTGTTTTTTGGAGGCGGGGCCACGTTATCACCAGTGGGGTAAGAATGACGCTCTTCAAAATGAGGCGGCCATCTTGGGCTCTCATGGCTGGCACTCATGCAAATCAATAATTCACCGATTGTTTAGCCACGCCCCTTTAATGCGTCTTTTTTTTTCAATCTTTCTGTCGTACATGGGGCACAGAAAAATTAAAACCGGCGCACGTCCTTCATAAATATAACCCATTTATCTGCACCATTTTTGGGGCACAAAATGAGTCACTTAAAGAATATTTTAGTGGGTATAGCGTACCTATTTCCCATTCGAGGGTACGTGGCTGTGTTAACCCTTTAATACTGTTACTTTATCCTTTTATCTATGGCCAGCGATAAGTAATGGCCGCTGTAACTAATGGCAACCAGTACATTTAAGTAATTGAACATGTCAATATCGGTTTGTCACGTGTTCTACAATTTTTATTTCCTATTGGTTACTAAAGGGATCTCTGGGTAAACATGGCTGACTGGTGATTTATTTTTGTACTGATAATGTGAGGCCTATGGAAGCCATCTGCTCCCATGCCTGCTTGTATTTGGTTACCTAGGTAACCAGACTGCCGCAGCCTCCTGTTGGCGTCGCTTACTGCCGCAGGGTCTGTCGGGAACTGTAGTCCAATCTGGCAATTTACGTCCTATTAGGCGTCTGCCTCGAACTACAATTACCGACAACCTCTGCGGCTCCTGCTTGTGACATTCCCCTGCAATGGCGGAGCCTGAGAGAGTCTGGTCTGGGAAGGAGGTTGGGGGCATTGAAAGGTGAGAGGGAGACTGGAAGAGGGAGGAGACAGGTTACCGTGGTTTGGAGTAACTACAGTAATGGAGAGGAAGGAGACGACATTGTAAGACTTTGGGAGCTGCTGCTGTGTCACTCTTAGCCCGGTCTCTCCACGGCTGTCGTGTAACTACAAATCACAGCAGGTGCAAGGTTGAGAATTGTAGTTTAACAACAATGCTAGAGCATTTGCAACAGCCGCAAAGCTTCTCCATGAAGCTGCCGCAAAGCTTCTCCATGAAGCTGCCGCAAAGTGTCGCACAGCTCGGGTCATGTGATGGACGTGCAATTATTGCACAACGCCCCCCCCCCCCCCCATTTCCAGAACTCTGCAGGGGGCAGCGGTCACTACAACCATCAAGGTTCAGACTGTTTCCTCACCATTTCCAAGATCTCTGCTTGCTGTCAGTGACTAGGAACATTGTTGTTTACACATAGAGGCTAAAAACCGGTAAAGACTTAAAGCTCTGTTCACATTAGCATCATGGATTCTATTCTTCGGATTGTCTCATGAAGACCGCCCCTCTCCATGTGCTCCATTTAGTGTAGACTCCCCTCTATGAGCCAGAACGGACGGCGCCGTAGCACATGGACGACCGTTCCATCTCCCCTCCAGGCTGTGGGGGCTTCTGGAACCCTTTTTAAAAGGGGCTTTATCTGAAGAGACCCTTTAACGCAGCCATAACCGCTTATATGTTTTGAATCCCTTGTGGATCCAGCAGGTGTTTCATTTTTTTTTAAGGCCTGAATAGCGCAAAAGAATTTGCTATAGTTGCCGCTGAGGCACAACAGAAAATAAATGGAATGGGGAACAGTGTTTTTGTGAGCTGAGGGTTTGTTACAGTTGTATCCAGTCGAGATAATCCTCAGGGCTTAAAAGGGTATTCCGGTGGCGTGATGACGTCTTCCGAGATACTGGAGCGCGTTCTAGCAGCGGCCGTGTCACCTGTCTGAGCCGTCTTTCTACTTTCCTAAAATTCTCCGCTTTTATCAAAGCGCGCTCACGACGGCCGGCGCGCCCTGATTGGCTAATCTCTGAGCAGCCTGACGCACGTCCAACTTGGCGCATGCGCGTTCTTGAGGGATACTAGACCGTGAATGGGCCAGACTATGTGACGATATTGTTTTATTCTCGTTTCGACAAGGGGCACGTGCAAAATACAGACTTTTTTCTTATGAAAAACTAGGATTACGTTAAATTGATACATTATAGCCCATCCAAAAGTTATAAAATGTAACTGGATTACCCCTTTAAGGGCGTGGCCTCCAGACTGCTACAATGTATCTATGAGGACAGGAGAGAGATTTGTGCTCTGATGTGATGTTTATCTCACGGAAGATTGTCTAGACTGCGTACAATTGTAACAAACCTTCAGCTGTGAGAAGTAGAAGGGCTAGTTTACATGGAGTATTTTGGCGCTGTTTTTGAAGCGGAACCCGAGTTGGAAACAGCGGCGATAAAAAACGCCCGAAATCGCCTCCCCATGAGTTCAATGTGAGGCGGAGGCGTTTTTTTTTTCCTGCGAGCTGTAAAAAACGTGCGTGCATAGGTTTTCTCCCTTTGGGTGTAAGCAAGAATATTGCTTTTCACTGACAGCAAGCACGTGTTTTGAAATGGTGATGAAATGTATTAGAAAGTTGCAGATCTTTTCATTTTACAGAAACCCCCTGAAGACGTTACCAGGGGAGGGGGGGGCATTGTATGACCGTCTTGTTTGTATACTTACTGTAGGGGATGTGGGGGGTTATAGTACAGTGATGTCGCCGCGGCTCCGGTTTCGCCATTCTTGTCCTGTAGCCGATGTCACCGGGTCGCTGTTCTGCTGTGTAAGGTTTGACCTATGAGTGACGGCGACTTCTGTACACGTAGAAGGGGCTTCTTTTTGAGAACCCATTTTAATGTTTCGCTGTAACTCCGAATTGTGTGCTGAGCTGTGATTGGCTCAGAGGGACCATAGCTCATGGATAGCGCCGCCCTGACGTCACAGGGGGTTGTTAAAATGAGGACCAGGTCTATCCCCGGAACCTTTAGGACAATTCCACTTGGCGATAATGAATACTTTTCAAAAATGTGCCAATTAGTGCATCCAAAAATATGTAAACAGGATTTAATGGGGCTTGGGTCAGATGGCGTTAATGGGGGTCATGTGAAATAGCCTGTGCAAAGAACTCTGAGAATGCAGCCCCCTATAATCTAATATTCGTGGCAGCAATGCACGATATGGCACTGCGATCAACACAAAGTGGGATAATCGTGGTGCATTAAAGGGACACTCCGGACAAATCTATAACACTGGGTTATTCCTAATGCAGGTCTATAGGGGGTGGTATGTGACACAGGGATTCACAGAACAGCGTCGTGCCCCCTCCCGCAGGCTCTGCATTAGGCATCAGTTTTGTTCGGAGCGTCCCTTTAAGCTTTATTTAAGATTTGAGGACCCCTTTAAATTGAGTGTTGGTAAACAGGGCAGGGTGTCATACACAGGTCAACATGCCCCCATTCCATAATTAAAGGGACATACACTGTAGATAGCTGCAACAATTGGAAAATCGTTTCGATCCTTTTCTTAACATTGCACGATGATCAGTAGGGATCGCCTCTTGTGGTCAATCACCGTTACGCCTGCCGTTAGTGATGATCGCACGCGTCCTGTGACCAGCCGTGTTTGTTGTGCTTGGTTTTGCACAGCCATATTTATATCCTCCAGGCTATTAATACCAGCCTGGAACATAATCCCTACTTGAGAGGGACACAGGATTTTCTCCGGATGAGTCTGTCCCTGTGTCCTGGTTCGGGGGTGACCGGGTGTTGGAATCTTGGGGCGCACACCAGGTCAGTGCTACTTACCTGCCCGGTCCCAGATCCTTACTGACCCTATAGCCCTGAGTCTTGTATCCGCAGCAGTCGCCTCCACGTATTGTGCTGCCCTATAGGCACCTGGCAGCTGTTCCGATCTCCTATAACACAGCGGTGCAGCTTCTCTGCAGCTTGTTTTTGTTGCTCTGTGTCAGGATTGTTGTGACTGCTTCAGCCTGAGCCAGGACATTTTAGAAGCTTTGTAATGATGCCCCGAGGATCGCGTGACGTCCCCACCTCCCGACATTACGCCGTCACCCCCTTCCCTGCGCTAAATAAACCTGCTGTCCTGCGATGTACGTGGACGCAGCCGTCCGGTCATCCAGCTAGAAAATCTCTGTAGAGCAGCGTGCGGTAACGAATGGCGTAGAGCCGTGTCCTCGTATATTGTCTATTATACTGGATGTGGGGGGGGGGGGGGTCGAGTCTTCAGGACTACCGGGAAGGTTTGCAGCAGTGATTTCCTGACTATAATAATGTAAAACGCGTTGGCATTGATCCTCTTACCGGTGGACGGGGCGGCCGGTTATTTTAGAATCTGTTCGTGTTGTAATTCCTTAATATTTGCTTCATTGAGATGAAAGGGTCTTTAACCTTTCCCGCTGTCTGCGTGAAAAGCATAGGGTCTCCGCAGCTTGGTCCGTGTATATATACGGGATAGAGCAATGATGTCGCTATATGTATATGTTTGGTGTATATGTTGATGCCATAGAGAATCATTAGCCAAACTTATGCAAAAAGTTTGCATATATTTGGTCCGTATACATTGGTTTACCGTTTTTTTTATAAAGCGTAGAAGACTTACGCATTTCATACAAGGTGATTACGCAAGAAAACATATACAGTGTCCTATAACGGCAGACGTATGAAAGTTTATAGGCCTAGAGTTGTAGACGTAAGATCGGGTTCACATTGTTGGTGTTTCCGTTGTTCTGCTTCCTCCGTCATACAACGAAAATACCAGAAGCGCCGGTTTCGTTGTATGACGGACATCACTAGCGCTTGACGGAACCCATTGGCTTTTATGGGTTCTGCCAGGTTTCCGTGATTTTACCAGCATGCTGCGCTATTGTGTCCGGTATTTTTGGCTGGATCGGTGACGGAGCCCGCGACGCAGATGTGAACCGGTTCTTAGGCTGAATTCAGATGCGGCAGGGCTATAGTGGATTTTTCGGTTCAAACTCTGCACCAAAATCCTGCAACAAATTTACAGTACAATGTCAGTATATGGGATCATATAAAACCCCATTCGCACTTGGTGGATTTTTCTGCTGCAGATTTTATTATTTGTGGCACACTTATTATATTGTGAAATTCGCTTCAAATCCACGTCAAAATCTGTGGCGGAAATCGGGGTACTCTGTGTTTTGTTTTTTTTACTGCAGATTTTGCCGTCTGCAATGCAAAGGGTGAAATCCGTGAAGTCCGGATATAACGCGTGCAGATTTTGCTGTGTTTTTCGCGTTTAATTTTTCCTTCAAACATTGACGCCAAGTGTAATGCTGGAATAAAATGCGTAGTTTTAGGCTGGGTTCACATGAGCATGTTACGTCCGTAATGGACGGAACGTATTTCGTCCGCAAGTCCCGGACCGAACACACTGCAGGGAGCCGGGCTCCTAGCATCATAGTTATGTACGATGCTAGGAGTCCCTGCCTCGCTGCGGGACAACTGTCCCGTACTGTAATCATGTTTTCAGTACGGGACAGTAGTTCCACGGAGAGGCAGGGACTCCTAGCATCGTACATAACTATGATGCTAGGAGCCCGGCTCCCTGCAGTGTGTTCGGTCCGGGACTTGCGGCCGAAATACGTCCGTCCATTACGGACCGAACATGCACGTGTGAACCCAGCCTTATACAGCGGTAAAAAAACAACAACCACACATTACGTTCCAGACACACTGCAGGGGGTCTAAACATAAAAATACCAAAATCTGGTATCCAAGGGAGATGTCCGTAGACAGAGGCCAGGATGCAGATAGCGCTGTCCATTCCCTGCTGTTGTGTGGATCTTGTGCTGTCGCAGAACATCGCGCCCAGCCTGCAGCTCTGTAAAAACGACATTTTCTCAGACACGCATTGAGGTTTCATTAATAAACTGAGACATTGTGACCGATACGTTTTCTGATGGATCTAAACGGACGCTGACTGACTGGTATTATTGACAGCGAGAATAGAGAATCAGACGGCACTATTCTTACCATCAAAAATACAGGGAAGCTGGACCGTAATCCCGAAAGATCCCTCGAGCGGTAGTGTGAACATCGCCTCTACGGTTTTGAGTACAATGATCTTGTAACACAGGACCGGAGGGCAGAGCTGTCAATCACACTGCAGCCCCGCCCACATTCGGCTGCTCTGCACTGTAAACAATGGGGACATTGAAACAAGATATTTTATTTTTTCTTTAAACCTTAGAATTTTACCTTTATTCAGTGATCGTTGCTATTCATATAGTACCCGTTCTAGATGTTACCCATCCATGGATTATCTTCCTGTTGATCCTTTTCCTCCTTTACTAATATTTTTCATCCCCTGTTATCGCCAGCAGCGCAGACTCCGGTCATGGCTTACTACCCCCAGCCGGCTCCGGACGATCCAGCCGAAGGCGGACGACCAGCCAGTGTAAGTCAGAGCCCCCTCTCCTCAGAACCAGCAAGAGGACCATCTACACCGCCGGACGACCTCCTTGGTACAACGAGCACGGGACGCAGTCTAAGGAGGCTTTTGTGATCGGTAAGACTTCAGCAGTCAGAAACTTTTTATGCAGAGAATGTGTTACTAGGCGGTCGCTGCAAAATCAGCCAGAGATATCGGGAGCCAGATCTAATAAGACAACCCCCCCCCCCCCCTATGTAAGCAACTAATCACAAAGTATCTCCCCTGCTGGGACCCCAGTGATCAGCTGTGATCTGTGGGGAAACCTGGCAGTAAGTGTTTAATTTCCCTGCAGCGCCACCACAGGACAAGTGAAGCATTAGCTTTTACACGGGCCAATAATTGGGCAAACTAGCGCTCTTCCCCATACACGATCGATGATTAATCCTTGTGAAAGGAGCAGACGAGCTGTCACGTTGATCAGCGCTCGAGCAAGAGACGTTTTATGGAACCGCTTCACACCAAGAGATGAGGAGCCCCCTCTATAAACTCCTCCAATAGGGTGTATGAAAATTTGTTTTCTAAACTGAACAACCCCTTTAAGTGGTTTTTCATACTTTTACATTTTTTATTGCTCTACTTCACTCTTTTTCATGCCAGGTCTAGGTGGTGGCAGCGCGTCTGGTAAAACCACCGTTGCCCGGATGATCATTGAAGCTCTGGATGTCCCCTGGGTGGTCCTCTTATCTATGGACTCTTTCTACAAGGTAAACCCAAATCTTTCAATGTATGTCCCTCCAAATGCCCCAATCCCCGGTACGTCCATTAGGGGGAGCTTCGTATCATCGGTAATTGGAATGGATATCCCTTCTGCTATTAAAAGAGGTTTGGCAGCAGCTCCGGCAGTGTACTAAGCTGCTGCATAACCTCTTTAAGCAGAGAAGCGCATCACACAATAAAGTACCCCGACTTTACATTATTAAGAATATTAGAAGTCACCTTGGAGTTGGACACTTGGTTTTAATGTGACTTGCAAAAGTATTCAACCCCTGATAACTTTAATATATAATCCATGTTCGGTCTTGCAGGTGCTGACGGAAGAACAGGAGGCCCAGGCGGCCTGCAATGAATATAACTTTGATCACCCGGACTCGTTTGACTTTGACCTCATGATCAGCACATTGAAGAAGCTGAAACAGGGAAAGAGTGTGAAAATCCCCACATACGACTTCAGCACTCACAGCCGAACCAAAGATTGGGTGAGGGGATGGACGGGGGGGGGTCGCACTGCAGTGGTTTAGGAGGGGGAGATGTTCAGGACCGGGCTATTTGGAGCCTTCAGGACCCGTTTAGCCATTTTCTGCTTGCGTTGGGCCTGGTTCACATTGCGTTGTAGCCCGATGTTTAGCGTGCGCGTCGGGAAATCTCTTGACGTACACACTAAACGTGTCCATAGGGGCCCCGTTAGGCAAATGGAGGCTAAAAGAATCTCCCTTTGGCCTCCGCCGGGCTGGTAAAGAATGGTATACTTTTTTTTTTTTTTGGAGGATGGAATAACATAGTAGTCTACGCTGCTCCATCCCTAAGGAACCCACAAAAAGAAAAACATATATTAATTTTTTTTTAACACCGAAGGCTATGTGTACTGGAGGCTGCTTTATGGCATCGGTCAGAGGTATACATTAAACATATACCTTGGGGAGCTTCCCCAGGGACAAAGTCGGCAGGAAGAGCATCCGGTAGCGCTCCCCGGGGATTCCGGCCCTGGGGTAGCCCCTGATGTCACTTTCCATATATGGAAAGTGACGTCAGAGGTTTTCAACTATGGAGTCTCCGACCAGAGTAGCGGTAGCATTCTGACAAGGGACTCCGGGATTGTAGAAGCCCATGATGTCACTGTCCATATATAGGGTAATTGGGTCAGGGCAAGTGATGGGTGTGGGAAGCGTTTTTGGGGGGAGGGTATTTTTTGTCTATTTTTATTGAATCTATTGTTAGTTTTTTAACGATTATTTTATTTTTATTATTCTGGTCGGTCCCTCAAAGGTCAGAAAAGACATTTGGGGACTTTATTATTTCGTGATTTTTTTTTTTTTACACTATACTTTACTCTTTCGCTGTAACTGGGGCTGCACAGATACTGTTGTAGCGACTATTGTTGCTGTGCCGGGGCTAGTTAGACCCAGCAGCAGCCCCCCCACTACCGGCATGCCAGCGATCATGTGACCAGTCGGGCCAATAGAGGCTCATTGAGTGCTAAACGCGTGAGTACAGAAAATACAGAAGCGGTGAAAACTTCTCTCCAGGGTCAGACACCGTCGGCCGCCATCTTAAACCCACGCCATAAATGTACTACGGCGCGGGTTTAAGGACCTGTACCGCTCGCCGGAAATATACAGCGGACAGTCGAGGGGGGATTTCAGGCATTTACGTTTATCACTATGGGATCGGTAATATAATTTAGATCGGTGGTGGTCCAACAGATGAGACCCCTGATATTCGTACATATATGATCTTCATTTCCTTGTGATCTTTTCATTAGAAAACCCTTTACGGAGCCAACGTGATCATCTTTGAAGGGATCATGGCATTCGCACACGCAGATCTTCTAAAGGTTTGTACTTTTTGGGTTTGGGGTTCATATTTACTATTATCTTCCTATAGGTCACGATATATACGGTAACCCGGCTGTATACACACTTCTTACCCCATCTTAAAGTAGTTGCCTGCGTTTTCATTGCAGCTTCTAGACATGAAGATCTTTGTAGACACAGATTCCGATATCCGCCTTGTACGGAGGCTTCGGAGGGACATCTCAGAGCGAGGCCGAGATATTGAGGGAGTCCTCAAACAGTACCATGCCTTTGTGAAGCCGGCTTTTGACCAGTACATACAGCCCACTATGCGCCTTGCAGATATTGTCGTGCCGAGAGGTAAGATACTGTAGAGCTTCAAGTGAGAGAGAAATATCCGGTGGGGGGGCGGATGGGACTACCATAAAGGGGGTCACCACCAATTTTGTTTGAACTTTCCTCTCGTTCCTATGTCTTTCAGGTAGCGGTAATACAGTGGCCATTGACTTGATTGTGCAGCACGTACATAGTCAGCTGGAGGAGGTGAGTGGAAATGAAGACTCAGTATAGGAGCCATTGTTGTAACACCCAGTCACCACCTCATGCTTAAAGGGGCCATATCATGAGACATGCGACACCTTTTGAAAACTTTTTTTTTTTTTATATAGAAATATAATATCTATAAGTGTGTTTTCTGTAACTTTGTAATGACTTTTTATTAAAAATTATCTTTACTTTTTGAGATACAGCTGCTTTGTATCCTGTATATAGAGCAGCTGTATCTAGCGCTGAAACCTGAATCCGTCAGGTTCGCAGGACTGACGGGTTCAGCGAGATCGGGTCCTGTGTCTCTTGCAGGTTCGAGCGGTTATTGATCACATCTAAGTTATGAACGGTCAGAGACACGCAGAACCCTCTGTCACTGAACCCGTCGGTCCCGCTGACCTGATGGATTCAGGTCTCCGCGTAAGATACAGCTGCTCTATATACAGGATACAAAGCAGCTGTATCTCAAAAAGTCAAAATAATTTTTAATAAAAATTAGAAAGTTGCGCCAATCACACTCTCATGCAGTTTTATTTTTTTTAAAATAGTCGTTCTCAAAAGGTGCTCATAGCCCTTAAGGTGGATTTTTCTGCCCACAAGTGTCGATCGATAATATAACGAGTCAATCGGCGCTTGTTAACCAGCCCTTTTACACGGGCCGATGCTATACTGTATAGGTACGAACCATTAATAATACAATCGTTTGGTCCCTATCGGTTTGCATTACAACCATGACTTTATTGCCTGCAAAAGTGATGTGATTAGCCGATGAACGGGCGTTCAGACTGATCGCGGCTCCGTCACACAGGCCAATAATTGGCCGAGTGAGCGTTGTAACGTATGCTCGTTCTCGATTGGCCGGTGTAAATGGGCCTTAACCTACCTGTTCCAATGACCGTGGCTGCCGTTAGACATCCATAGAGTGCTACATCGAGGAGTGCAGGAACTCTATGCATTTTAATTATTCAGAAATAATTGCTACATGGGGTGATATACCACGTGCCTCAGGAAGCCCCGCTGCATGCTGATCTTATTCCAGTAAACGAGGGGTGCCCTGCGGGGGATCTTTGGGGCTTCCAGGAGTTGCTCTTTGTGTCTGTCTATCTGTGTCCTCTTCAAGCTGTCTGTATGTCTGTCCCATTGCTGCAGAGGGAGATCAGTGTCAGGTAAGAGACCCGCAGACGTTTGCTGCTCTGTCCGTGTCGATCGGCCCTTCCTGTGGAAAGATATCTCGTTCTGAGAATCGGGTCCCATGATGACCGCGTTAAGTGATGTCAAGACATTTACCACAACGATGACATCACTAAAATAAGTGATATATGGGGGATACAGGGAAAATATGAAAGCAGTGAACAAATTGTATATAGTAGATGGAGATTACTGCCAGGGATACACCATACACTGCCCACCAGTACCCTATAGAATCTGCTGCCCTGTAGCCCTCCCAGGCCTCGATTCCTAATCTCTGCCCCACCCCATTGCCAATTTGGCCCTAAATTAAATGCCCACTATAGCATGTCATTTTTAAGTACACAATTCTGTGCTGACTAGCATCTTAAAATACCTTTTTAGCAATCAGAGTCCCATTTTTTTCTGTCTGCCTGCAGCCACCACTAGAGGGAGCTAACTGCATACTGTTATTTTAAATGTATGCAGTATACTCCCCCTAGTGGTCGCTGCAGACTCTTAAAATATAACAACTTTTCTAAGACTTTTGACATGTCAGAAGTTTTGATCAGTAGGGGTCCAAGGGAGCGGTGTATGAACTCATAGACTTTCTATTAAGCCCGTACACTGCTCGCTCAGCTTTCCAAAGAGAGACCATTAGAAACGAAGCGGCACACCGCTCACCTGAGCGCTACTGTCACTTTGTTTTGGTGATTAGTGGGGGTCTCAGTACTCGAACCCCACTGATCAAAATTTCTGACATGTCCAAAGTTTTATAAATGTTTACTTACACGTCTGAGCAGGGGATTTGGAGCTCTGTATCAGACAAATGGAACTCCAACTGCTATAAAGAGATATTAGGAAATTGATCAGCACCGAATGTTGGACTTCCGTGAATTAAAAACAGCAAGAAAATGATGTTCAGTTCCAGGGTGGACAGTCACTCTAAACTTAAGGTTCGAGTTAGGCCATGTTCACACTGAGGTTTTTTTTGCAGACAGATTTTGCCCTGCCTGCACTTTCTTTGACACATTTTTCGGCTCTGGCCATTGAGCACTGTAGGCAAAAAACTCATCGAAAAATGCTTTCTCTGCCTCCCATTGATTTCAATGGGAGGTCAGAGACGGAATCGCGAGAAGAGAATGACGCTTTTTTTTTTCCCACAAATGTTTTTTTCCCCGCTTTTGGGAAAAGAACGCCTCCGCATCCCATTGAAATCAATGGGAGGCGATTTGACGGTTTTTGGTGCGGTTTCCTTGTTGAAAACCGCTCCAATAAACTTTGTGTGAACTAGGTCTAAGGGCAGATTCAGACGAACGTTGCGTTTTTGCGCGCGCAAACAACGCGGCGTTGTGCGCACGCAAAAAACACTTGACAGCTGCGTGTGTCATCCGTGTATGATTCGCGGCTGTGTGATTTTCGCGCAGCCGCCATCATAGAGATGAGGCTAGTCGACGCCCGTCACTGTCCAAGGTGCTGAAAGAGCTAACTGATCGGCTGTTAACTCTTTCAGCACCCTCGACAGTGAATGCCCATCACAATATCGAGAAACCTGTTAAAAAAAAAAGAAAAAGTTCGTACTTACCGAGAACTTCCCTCCCGGCCGTTGCCTTGGTGACGCGTCCTTGGTGACGCGCCTCTCGACATCGGGCCCCACCTCCCTGGATGACGCGGCAGTCCATGTGACCGCTGCAGCCTGTGATTGGCCTGTGATTGGCTGGAGCTGTCACTTGGACTCATCCCGGGAGGTCAGACTGGAGGAAGAAGCCGGGAGTTAGCGGTAAGTCAGAACTTCGTTTTTTTTTTTCTACACGTTCATGTATATTGGGATCGGAAGTCACTGTCCAGGGTGCTGAAACAGTTTAACTCTTTCAGCACCCTGGACAGTGACTTTCTCCTGACGTCGCGTACCGGAAATTTTTTTGCCGAGTTCGGCCGAACCCGGTGAAGTTCGGTTCGATTGTCCGGGTTCGCTCATCTCAAAGACACTCCGTTTGGATGTTTGGAAACAGAAAAGCACGTGGTGCTTTTCTGTTTACATTCATCCTTTTGACAGCTGGTGCGCCGTTTCAGTTGGTTCGCACGGAAGTACTTCCGTGCGACCTGCGTGGTTTTCACGCACCCATTGACTTCAATGGGTGCGTGATGCGCGAAATACGCAGAGATATTGAGCATGTCGCGCTTTTTGCGCAGCTGACAAACGCTGCGCAAAAAGCACGGACTGTCTGTACTGCCCCATAGACTTGTATTGGTCTGTGCGTGGCGCGTGAAAACCACGCGGCCCGCACGGACCCGATACACGTTCGTGTGAATCCCCCCTAAGGGTGGGATTCACATGCAGCAGATTTTGTTGCAGAAATTTTTGCAACTAAGGGCTTGTCCTCACGTAACAGAAATTCTGCAGAAATTCCGCTGCGGAAAAACCGCACCATTTCCTGCGTGTTTTTTACTGCAGAAAACGGTGCGGATTTTGCTGCGTTTTTCACAATGTTGGGGGATGGTGACGACATCTCTGAAAAACGCAGCAATTCAGTCAGTTGATATTTCTGCTCGGAGTATTTACGCAGCGTGGATGACATTCGTTAAATCTCCCCCACTTTGCTGCTATTGTATTCTGCGTATTTTCCATCTGCAGTTCCGGACAGAAAATACGCAGCAATTCCGTTACGTGTCATTCATTTATCTGGACGTGCGGAAATCTTTACACCTTCTGCAGAAGGAACCAATTCTGATGAATAGAACTGAAATTCAGTCGCAGAAATTTCTACAACAAAATCTGCCATGTGTGACTGCAGCCTAATATGGGACAGGCTGGTTGCTAGGGATATGCTGCCTAACAACCAGTCTTAGCTTGGCAGCAGTCTCCGCTCTTTTTTTTTAAGATCTAGTAAGGTGGAAAACCTTATTACATTACAGTGACGGTTGGGTGCTGGGCCGTGCTGGGCTCTTCACACTTTTGCAGCCGGTCCCTCCACCTGTTTGGTAAAATCTTTGACAATACGGAGTCCTTCACATCTGTGCCTGTCCGTCGCTGACAGAACGTATGTCTCTTTTCTACCCCTCCCATGTCTCATGTGGCCTCGGCGAGGTCTAGGGTGGAGGGGTATTTTCCACTGTTGGTCAGGCTGTGTGGTGAGAGCAGGAAACTGCCCACACTCCTTCCTCTCATCGCTCCGCACACCGCAGCGGAAGCTTCCTGTCATAAGTGTCAGCTCGGCCTCGCTGCCTGGACGCTGCACCCCGAGCTGCTATTTTCAGATTTTACTTTGGCGTTCAGATAGAGATCTGTCAGAACCGCAGAAGACGGAACAACTGCACATTGTACAAGCTACGGCAGGTTATTACCCATACATGATGGGGGATGTAGTGCTGTGTCCGAGAGCTTAGATACAGCAGCTCAGCAGATATTACACACTAGGATTTAGATACACAGCTCAGCAGACATCATCACACAGGATAGGCTTAGATACACAGCCCAGTGAACAGGATCACATAGGATAGGATTAGATACTCCAGCTCATCAGCATATTATCACACATGAGGCTTAGATACACAGCTCAGCAGACCGCATCACACAGGATAGGTTTAGATACACAAGTTCTGCAGCAGGCAGTATCACACAAGATTAGATTCACGAGCTCACCACGGTATCACACAAGATTAGATACACAAGCTCACCACAGTATCACACAAGATTAGATACACAAGCTCAGCAGACAGTATCACACAAGATTAGATACACAAGCTCAGCAGACAGTATCACACAAGATTAGATACACAGCTCAGCAGACAGTATCACACGAGATTAGATACACAGCTCAGCAGACAGTATCACACATGAGATTAGATACACCGCTCAGCAGACAGTATCACACATGAGATTAGATACACAGCTCAGCAGACAGTATCACACATGAGATTAGATACACAGCTCAGCAGACAGTATCACACATGAGATTAGATACACAGCTCAGCAGACAGTATCACACATGAGATTAGATACACAGCTCAGCAGACAGTATCACACATGAGATTAGATACACAGCTCAGCAGACAGTATCACACATGAGATTAGATACACAGCTCAGCAGACAGTATCACACATGAGATTAGCTACACAGCTCAGCAGACAGTATCACACATGAGATTAGATACACAGCTCAGCAGACAGTATCACACATGAGATTAGCTACACAGCTCAGCAGACAGTATCACACATGAGATTAGATACACAGCTCAGCAGACAGTATCACACATGAGATTAGATACACAGCTCAGCAGACAGTATCACACATGAGATTAGATACACAGCTCAGCAGACAGTATCACACATGAGATTAGATACACAGCTCAGCAGACAGTATCACACATGAGATTAGATACACAGCTCAGCAGACAGTATCACACATGAGATTAGATACACAGCTCAGCAGACAGTATCACACATGAGATTAGATACACAGCTCAGCAGACAGTATCACACATGAGATTAGCTACACAGCTCAGCAGACAGTATCACACATGAGATTAGATACACAGCTCAGCAGACAGTATCACACATGAGATTAGCTACACAGCTCAGCAGACAGTATCACACATGAGATTAGATACACAGCTCAGCAGACAGTATCACACATGAGATTAGATACACAGCTCAGCAGACCCTGTCCCTGGAGATTATTTTTTGGATGAAATTCAGTGACATGACATGATGGGGAATGTAGTGCTACGTAGTTATGAGGCTGTATCATACAGGATAGGATTAGATACACCGGCTCATCAGAAGTGGAACGTTTAACAACCATTTGGAGGCCATAATAGTTGTCACCCAGCTTTCCCAGAATCTGATAAGACACAGATGGCTCGTCCTCTAGAGAAAACGAATGACATTGTAAGTTAGTAATTGATCCAGAACTTCCTTCCTTACTGCCAATTGCTCTCGTTTCCCTCCTATGTGTGACTCCCCCCTTTCTGCTCATCCCCTCCTTCATTGCTGTGTGTATTCTGGGCAGAGGAAGCTCCGCTGGGACATGTGAGATCCGTGTTCAGGCTGCCTGCGTGTGTCTTCACCTCCATTAACCCCTCGTGGGCTCGCTCTGCATTATTCTATCTGTGTGACGGCCACTGATCTGACCCGCTTAACCCACTCGCATGTCTGCCATATGTGATTTGTTTGCAGCAGATGTGATCTATAAAGTGTAGGGTCACCTTTAAACGTTGGGCGACGTCTAGATCTAGTCTACATATATTGTTGTGGGACTTTGTAATCGCTTTACTTTTCATGCACAACATATCCCCTTCATCCAGACATGCGGAGCTTTCGACTTCACGTCTCCCTGCTGGTTCAGTGTCTGTATAGATCATAATCTGATGGGTGAATAAGATTGTATACCAGTCATCTGTCGTAGAAACCACGTCACGTGACGCATTGACCTAATATACTGTATTAGGGGTGTGTCTGACAGCAAAGTGTTGACTGATTCCAAGTAGCAACCAGCAGACTTGTGAACTCCGCTCCACATAGGAATAGCTTATAAGGCATGATGCTACTCAAGATCTGAGGAGGTGTTTGTATGGGCTGGGTCAATGACATGCCATGTTAAGATCGAACGATCACATCCTGTATAGAATCTATATACATCCGTTCGTACTGTGAGGTGGCTCCATCAGAATACGGTTATGAGACGTTATTGCACCATTATCCTGCTTTCTCATTTGGCTCAGTGGACTATGGGTCCCCATTACAAGGTTGTAGTCCAGTTACAGTCCCTATCCCTGCAGCCCCTATAGCGAAGCCTCCGCTCAAGATCAGTAGAAATATTTTTGCATAGTCATGTCAACCTGAAGGTTACGGTAAGTGGGACAGCTCGGACTCCCCCATAAACATGCTCCTTTGGCTCGGCAAAGTGCATTTTATTTCAATAGGCGCGGGAGATAAGTGGCTGCCAGATTCCTGGCACTGCTTATCACGAAACACAATGGAATGAGACTGGTTGAAATGCAATATCTTCCTTGTTTCCCTTGATGTGAAAGGTAGGGGACATTTTTGCAGTCCCTGTGGACATGCGGACCCGGTCTCATTTTGCAGGATCCTAAATCTGTCTTTAGGCAGAAATCAAAATGCTACGAACTCCAGCTCGGCAATCCCGTACTGAACAAAAGAAACCTGTCCAAGGAGGATAATCCTCATTTATGGATGACCCTATGATGGAACTGCCCAAACTCTGCACCACAGAAGCTGCTCCATGCAAAGCAAAGGTCCATTCATCTCAATGGTGTCTGGTTTCTAGTAGCAGAAGTCTCTGAGCTGTGCCAAAGGGATCTGATCGCTCTATAGAGCCAAATCCTTCAATCTGGATTTCCCCTTTAATGTATTCTGGCTGATCGCCACGGGTTCGGCCTCTCTACCCCCCCGGGCATATAGACAGGGGTGGTCTTTATTTCACAATATGCAGCATCCATAGTAGTGTGCAGATGTCCATGTTAGATGAGAAAATGTAATGTCCAAAAGGTGACCCTACACATTTATATGTTTTATTTTCTTGTGTGAAGCATAAACTAATGTTATCTCTGTAGCTTCCGTTAGATGTGTATAGGTCTGCTTGCCATGCCACTCAGAGGCTCACCTTATGGGTTAAAGGCGTACGCTTAGTACAAGTTTGTTGTTGCCATGTTGCATTTACTTGAACCACCCATAACATGGTAGTAACACCTGGCAGCTTCACGGTTATAGTACGGCTAGACTGACAAGCTGCCATGTTTTTGGATCATCCCGCCGGCTACGCCAACTTCACTACAATCCATTCATTCATGTAGCTGCCATGTTGAGTTGGAAGAGGAAGTAAAGGCTACAAATGATCTTTCAGACCCCATTTCTTTTATTACTTTGGGTGTGGAATATAATAGGGGGCGACCAGGACACTATATTATCTATGCATGTATGGACTATGTCTGGACCAGAGGTTGAACTTGAGACCCCCCCCCCAAATATCGCCAGCTGTTTATAGTACCGTCTTGGTACAACTGCAACTTCTCCACCTCCTATAACCACACACCTGGTTTGGACGGATCCGTGGTAGACTAGGTTTACGTTCAGCTTTATAGGCAGGTGGTGAAATCCTTTAGACCAGTATAGACCTGTGGCATTACGGGGTAGCAGAGGCTATTATCCTGTACAGTCCTATAGGAGATGAGGCATTGCATGTGTTGTGGAGTGTTGCCTTCTACTGTATGGGGGATGGCTGCTTGGCACTGGTGGATGGGAGGCTTGGCACTAACGCATATGTACAGGTAATCTGCCGGATGTCCCTTATCTCACTTCTCTTCTTCTGACATTAGGGCCGCCCTGGCCTCTGCCCATCAATCGCAGCCACTTCCAAGGACACTCTGCGTATTAAAGGAGACTCCTCAAGTAAGCGTCATGCACACAATAATAAGGTAGGTGATAGCCGGGTGTCGTTTACCTTCTCTTCTCGGCGGACATTTTTGGCCAAGTTTCGCTAATGATGGAGAATTCCCATCCAGAACATCCTTCCTGTTAAAATCCCGGGATAGAATAGAAAACAAATGTATGTTACCAACCAGACTATAGACCCCCTAACATGTCAACGTTTTCCATTATTCAGGAACAAGGAGACGAGTCGGGACGAATTCATCTTCTATTCTCGTCGCCTCATGCGGCTTCTGATAGAACACGCACTGTCCTTTCTTCCATTCAGGGTAAGGGAACAATCATTTTTTTCTGTTTTGGTAGATCAAGGGGTTTTCCCAGAATCAAAAATTAAGTTATCGCCTATGCACAGCAGAAGTGATCGCTGGATCGTGAGAACGGGGGGACTTAACCCCCAGATCCTCCTGGCTGCCCCCCCCCCCCCCCCGCAGTGCTGTTTCCGTCATTCCCATACACTTTGAATGTAGCGGTGGTCGAACATGCACACTGTCGCTGCATTCAAAGTCTTCCTCACTGCGGCCGGTCAGTGAGGAGTATCTGGGGGGTTCAGGACCCCCATTCTCAAAATCTGTGGAGGTCCCAGCGATCAGAGAATTATCACCTATCACCGTGGATAGGTGATAGTTTTGGATTCTGGGACAACCCCTTTAAGCTGAGCAGCAATCCAAGAAATACTTTGGGTGGAGTTCTCCTTTAAGTAGATATATAAATATTTAATTACTATTTGGTAACACTAGTATTAGGGGCGGGGCTGTGACAACTTCCTGTCATTTTGAAGTAGTAGTGGTCACCATTAATTGGTGAAATACTTTCGTTCGTGTAAGGTGTAAAATGGATGGTGTAGTCAAGGGTGTACTTACTATTAGGGCAGCGGCTAAGGCGACCATAGCTCACCCACCTTTACTACGCACTGGGTTCCCCCTATCCCCAGCAAGTAAGGGGGAAACAGCAGATCATTCACTTCTACTAGGGATGGAAATGTGAGGGGAGGGATGCAACACGCTGTGGGCCCCCTGTCCTAAGACTATAATGACATGAACCAGCACCTACAGGGGGCACCGCTGCTCCATATACACCCCATGATATAATTATTATAAGAATGTGAGACTTTCATTTACAAGATTCTGCTCTTCTAAGTTTTCTTGCCTTTTTGCATAGAGCTGCATTGTGCAAACCCCACAAGAACATGACTACAATGGACGGACATATGACGGCAAACGGGTGAGTAATGAGGGTGTGTTTTTACGGTTGTGGCATATGCGGCTGTCTGGCATTATCTGTGCCCGGTATTCATCCCATGTCTGAATATTTGCGTGTTCTCTCATTTCTGCTCTAGATAACCGGAGTTTCTATACTGAGAGCTGGAGAGACGATGGAACCAGCGCTGAGAGCCGTGTGCAAAGACGTGAGAATTGGAACCATTCTTATCCAGACCAACCCCAGCACCGGGGAGCCGGAGGTACGGGGCCACTGGTAGAAAAATTGGGGGCAATAGTTGTAATGAGAATGAACCGGACTAGGAAAATTTTGGCGAGTAATATTTACCGTTCTCCTAAACCTCCGATCTGTGGTCATCAGGAGGTCCTCTCACTTTATAGGGGGGGATTCCGACTCCTATGCTGGGGTAACGATGCTGCGGCTCTTTCTAAAGGCAACGGATGGAATCTCCTGCTGATATAAGTAAAAGGGGAACCTGCTGTATCCAGGATCGGGTGATCAGACAGAACAGATACATAGTGATCGTATTGATTAGATCTAATGCATTTCAGAACGGCAATAATACGGACCCCTGTATACAAGGATCGCTTAGTAAGTAGTAACGCCATGGATGAGATTGTTGTTGGTTTCATCCGTTTCCTCCTCAGCTGCATTATCTCAGACTTCCCAAGGATATTAGTGAGGACCACGTTATTCTGATGGATTGTACCGTGTCCACGGGAGCAGCAGCCATGATGGCCGTTCGGGTACTGCTGGTGAGTGAATGGGGAGACGATCAGGGTTATAATCCGGGGATTTGCCGTCTCAATTCTTCTGTCTTTTCTGCTGACAGGACCACGAGGTTCCCGAGGACAAGATCTTCCTGCTGTCCCTTCTTATGGCGGAGCTGGGAGTGCACTCTGTGGCTTATGCTTTCCCCCATGTACGGATCCTAACCACAGCAGTGGACAAGAAAGTCAACGACATGTTCCGGATCATCCCTGGGATTGGTACGTTTTGCTGGATAATTCTGAGGTGGAGGCAGAAATAATCACGAAAATCTTCAATTTATCATTTCTGTTAAATTACTAAACATTCTTTGGTGGTTTGTCCCATGCGTGGCCCCTTCTCTACCAGGAACAGACCCCCATCATTATTGGACAATTTTGGGAGTCCCCAAACTTTTGCGGCATATCTGATCGATGTGCGATGTAAAGTCCCTTCCCCCCTGGTTAAAAGTGTTTTTCTTTGCAGGTAATTTTGGGGATCGTTATTTTGGGACAGATGCCCCGGCGGACTGGAGTGATGAGGACGATCCGGTCTGATCGGTCCTCCCTTCCTTATTCACATAAATGTTCCTTATTGTGTCGTCGTGATCCAAATCATATTTTTTAAGTAATAAAAAAAAAAAAAAAAAAAAAAAAAAAAAAATCGGACAAACTTCAGTCATCTGTCTAATTATTCCAGAAGATCAATGTGTGATCGATGCCGGGTGGATGATGGCGGAGCCGATAGTGAGAGGCGCGTGAAGCCGCTTATTTTCCTGCGAGTGTTTTCTTTCTGCGTTTTTTGGGGTGGTTTTCGCGTAAAAAAAAAAAACAGGGCCCAAGGAAGGGGCTGATATTTTTCCACACAGATGATCTGAGTCTGATAATTCTGCTCCGTACATAAATGAACTGTTATGTGATTACTCAGGACCCCGTAATCGTATATTATGTTTATAAATAATAGGGGGCAAATATCTGCGCGGTGTGTTCATACAAATAAGGATCCTATTGGATCCCCCCCATTATCCTCCTATTCGTATGTTCACATCATATTACGTTGGGGCTGAATACTCAGATGCTGCTTTTCCGCACGTTTTGCTTTTAAAATCTGCCCCATGGAGGTTTTGGCTTTGAACTTTATAAATCGGCGAGCTGTTTTTAGTGCTTTTCAGTGCCGAATGTCTTTGGCGCTCTTTTTTTTTTTTTCTTCTTTTTAGCGTCCCATTGATCTCAATATGAATTTTCAGGCAGAACGATAAACAATTTTTTTTTGCAAAAGACCTCCAAAACAAGAGAAAGCAAAATAGGTGTTTTCCACACGGATTGTTACGCTGAAAAAGCATCAGAATCGGCTTGCAAGTAAAGCCATGTGAACAAGACCTAACACTGCCAGTGAACGCAGCAGCGTTATAAGAGATGGAGCAGGGAACTGCACTGGACAGACCTGGGGGGGGGGGGGGGGGTCAGTAGTCGGCCTCAGCAAACCTACTATATGGCCTCTTCCAGGTATATTATTAGGACCTCCTTATCCTACCACCTAGTGCAACAGTTATTGGACCAATATGGGCAAAAATACAAATCTGTGCTACAGCCAGTAAATGATAAAGAGCGTAATAACATCAGCAAAAATACAAAATAAAAAAGGCAAGTGGCCAAGGATAGCAGAACAAATCCCAAAAAATGTAAGTCTATAAACGCCAGAAAGCCAAGGTCTGAACATGTAGGACCCCCAAATAGTGGTATTGAGGAGTTACTCGAGGGAGAGAAAGCAGAGTTACTAAATAGGTTATTTAGCTCTGTAAATACAACAGAAGAGCAGCACAGGCAGGGCCAGTGCTGAGGAGCTGGGGCCAGTGCTGAGGAGCGCTGATGTGGCCGGGGCCAGTGCTGTTAATACATCAATTAGTATAGTGAATTGGCTGAATGTAGAGAAGGTCCAAGGTAAGTTAAAATAAATGTACACAAGGCCCCAGGACCAGACGGGTTACACCCAAGAGTTCTTAAAGAACTTAGTTCAGTTATTTCTATCGACCCTTTCAATTTTCAGAGATTCTCTAGTGACTGGTATAGTGCCAAGAGACTGGCGCAGGGCAAATGTGGTGCCGATTGTCAAAAAAAAGGCTCTAGGTCTTCCCCGGGTAATTATAGACCAGTAAGCTTAAAGAGGCTCTGTCACCAGATTATAAGTGCCCTGTCTCCTACATAATCGGATTGGTGCTGTAATGTAGAGAACAGCAGTGGTTTTTATTTTGAAAAACAATAAATTTTGAGCAAGTTATGAGCTAGTTTAGATTTATGCCATTTAGTTTCTTAATAGACAACTGGGCGTTGTAAAGAGAAGTTTATGACTGTGACCAATCAGCATCATACACTTCTCTCCATTCACGCTGTGCTGTGTGATTAAGTCCCACAGAAAATTTACCGAAGTGTCGGGAGTATGAATAGACATCGCGTCCTGGCTGGAGGTGATGTCTATTCACTCCCAAGACACTTCAGTAAAGTTACTGATGTCAGCACAGTGACGAGATCACGCTATGCAGTGAATACAGATGGACATGAATGGAGAGAAGTGTATGACGCTGATTGGTCACTGATTGGTCAGCGTCATGCACTTCTCTTTACAACGTCCAGTTGATCAAAAGTTAAACGCCCATTTGTCTATTAATAAAATAATTAGTATAAATCTAAAATTTTTCATAACGTGCTCAAAATTGTTTTTTAAAATAAAACACACTTATCTACATTATAGCGCTGATCACATTATGTAGGAGATAGGACACTTATAATGTGGTGACAGTCTCTAACATCAATTGTTGTAAAAATGTTTGAGGGACTATATACAGGATTATGTGACAGATAATTGTATAAGTGACAGCCAGCACAGTTTTACTAAGGACAGAAGTTGTCACAACCGGATTTGTTTTTATGAAGAGGTGAGCAGAAGCCGAGACATAGGGGCCGCTGTGCATATAGTGTGTCTAGGCTTCTGCTCACCTCTCATATAAACACTATATCCACAGCGGCCCCTCTGTCTGGGCTTCTGCTCACCTCTCATATAAACACTATATCCACAGCGGCCCCTCTGTCTGGGCTTCTGCTCACCTCTCATATAAAACACTATATCCACAGCGGCCCCTCTGTCTGGGCTTCTGCTCACCTCTCATATAAACACTATATCCACAGCGGCCCCTCTGTCTGGGCTTCTGCTCACCTCTCATAAAGAGGGGCCGCTGTGGATATAGTGTTTATATGAGAGGTGAGCAGAAGCCCAGACAGAGGGGCCGCTGTGGATATAGTGTTTATATGAGAGGTGAGCAGAAGCCTAGACAGAGGGGCCGCTGTGGATGTAGTGTTTTTGGACTTTATGAGGGACAGTGTCAAATGCCTTTACAGACGTCTAATGGGTAAATTAAGGACTATAGGTTTAGAAAGTATCGTTTGGCTATATCCTTGAGCCAATTCTCAATCCAATTACAGAGAGTTGTGGTCAATGATTCCTACTCTGTGGTCCCCGGTAATAAGTGGTGTACCCCAGGGTTCAGTGCTGGGACCACTATTATTCAACTTATTAATGATATAGAGGATGGGATTAATAGCACGATTTATATTTTTGCAGATGACACCAAGCTATGTAATATAGTTCAGTCTAAGGCAGATGTTTGTAAATTACAAGCGAATTTGGACGCACTGAGTGTTTGGGCGTCCACTTGGCAGGCATTATATGTCCTAGGGGGAGCTACACTAGGAGTAATAATCTGCAGCATCACATGTCCTAGGGGGAGCTACACTAGGAGTAATAATCTGCAGCATCACATGTCCTAGGGGGGAGGGCTACACTGGGTGCAATAATCTGCAGCATCATATGTCCTAGGGGGAGCTACACTGGGGGAGTCACTTGATGAGAAGGATCTGGATGGACTTTTAGATCATAAACTAAATAGCAGCACAATGTCAATCAGCTGCTTCAAAGGTCAGCAAGATATTGTCGTGTATTATAGAGGCCTGGACTCGCGGGACAGGGATGTAATATTACCACTTTACAAAGCATTAGTGAGGCCTCATCTAGAATATGCAGTTCAGTTCTGGGCTCCAGTTCATAGAAAGGAGGAAAAATATAAAGAAGAGCAACGAAGCTAATTAGGGGCATGGAGAATCTAAGTTATGAGGAAAGATTAAAAGAATTAAACCTATTTAGCCTTGAAAAAAGACGACTAAGGGGGGACATGATTAACTTATATAAATATATGAATGGCACATACAAAAAATATGGTGAAATCCTGTTCCTTGTAAGACCCCCTAAAAAAACAAGGGGGCACTCCCTCCGTCTGGAGAAAAAAAGGTTCAACCTGCAGAGGCAACAAGTCTTCTTTACTGTAAGGGTAGGAACACGGTGTAAACACTGCAGATTTTCCGCAACGCATTCCTTGTCCGCAGCGTATTACCGTAGCAGCTGAGTGGATGATATTTCAACAAATCTCGTCCCCACAGCGGAAAAAAAATGCATGCCGAAAAAACACACACAAATTGACCCGCAGTGCGGTTTCTTCAGCCGCGGCATGTACATTAATGTTGCAGAATCGCTGCTCTTGTTGCGTTGCAATATTTGCTGCGGTATCGCAGCGATTCCGCTGCAAAAATCCCAAGAAAAAAAAAAAAGTTATACTTCCACAGAGTTCCTGGCTTCTTCTCCAGTCCGGCCTCCTGGGATGACGTTTCATCCCATGTGACCGCCGCAGCCAATCACAGGTTGCAGAGTCATCCCAGGCGGCCATACCACGCACAGGAGAGGGGGTAAGTATGAAAGTTGTTTTTCCCGCAACGTGGTGCAGATTTTGGCGTAGATCTGTGACCCTTTTAATAGCCGACCGCAGGAGCCGTCACAGCAGGGACATTACATGGCCTTAAAAAAAAAAAAAAAAAAGATAATTTCCTAGAACTGAAAAATATCAGCCCCTATTTCAGAGTAGAATTTTTCTTTCATTTCTTCCCCTTTCCCATCACCTGGTTGAACTTGATGGACATGTGTCTTTTTTCATTGATGGGGATACATGGGTGTGGGGCTGCCGGCACCCTGACAGATATATCTAGATATGAGGTGGGGGTCTCTGCTGCTGGGCTTGTCCAGTTTATAAGACAGGACATCGTGGCTCAGTCACAATTTATAAACCACACCCAATACACCCCCCCCCCCCCCCCCCCCCCGACCATACACAGGAAGCACACACAAGCAGGTCTGAGTAGCCAATCACCTTGCACCATCTGGAGGGGGAGGGGGGGTTGTATTGGGTGCGGTTTATAAATTGTGACTGAGCCACTAGATTATATAGTGAAGATGAGACCTGCAGGTACCTGACAGGTGAGCGATCACATCTCCCTTTATATTATATCAACTTTATAAAAAAATCGAGGACTACTAGAGATTTAGGTCTCTGAATGTAATGATAAAGATCAACGATAAGTGACCGGACTTTTGGGGGATTTTTCAAAAAAATTTGAATCGGTGACTCTCCAGCGGTCGTGAAACTACAACTCACAACATGCGGCTGTCCGGGTATGCTGGGAGTTATAGTTCATGGGTGATGAACAGTTTAAAGGGCCGGCGTCTAGTTTGAGGTTTATTCTTTGTATAGTGAAGTTCTGCAACTTTCTAATAGATTTTGGGGGATTTATTAAGACGGACGATTCATGCCGCAGTCTAGAACGGAAGTTTGTTGGAGTGTTATGCGCCAAATTTATTTCGATGAACAGACGAGCGAGTATTTCTTTCACCACTGGTCCTTTTGCCGGTGCCAATCAGATTTTTTCCCTATTGGTGCGCTCTGTGGCTTTTCTCTTTTCTAAATTTATTTTCGGCGCACGCATATTGATAAATTTGGCGCATCTTGGGCCGTACTTCAGATAGAAAATGAAAACTAGAGTGACGAAGCAATTTCCACCATTTTTGGTCTTTAAAAATGTTAAATCTGTTAAACTTGCTAGCCTAGCCCCGCCCCATCCCGGTTAACCCCCACCCACCCTTTGCCATTTTTACAAAAGTGGTGCAAATTATTGCACAAAGATTACGTCCGTCACAATTTGCAACTTTGTGCCACAAAACTAGTGTAACTGGCTTAATAAATTCCTCCTTTTGTGTTTCAGTTCCTCACGAGACCTCTGCTTGCTGTGAGTAAATAGAAAATTTTTTGTTTCTATTCAGGCATCTAGTGCTTCTCACAGCTGAGGGTTTGCTACAATTCTATCCAGTCTAGGAAATCCTGTATGAGATAAATAGTCTGGACTTCAGACTGATATATTTTACCTGCACCCATACATTGTAGCAAAAGGTCAGAACAGGAGAGGGATTTGAGCTGCTGCTATATTTACCTCCTAGAGGATTTTCTGGACTGGATACAATTGTAGCAAACCCTCAGCTGTGTGAATGAATGTAAACAATAATGTTCCAATTAAGTGACCGCAAGCAGAGCTAATGAAAACAGTAACAAATTTTAAGACCATGTATATTAGAAAGTTGCAGAACAGACCCCCCCCACTTATACTGTTCATATATCGGCCTCACTCCCCAATAAATCTATAGCCACAATGTAACCGAAACCGTATAGTAACGGTGTGTGTGGCTCACGGGTGACGCCAAGGAACCATCACAAAGTAGGATCGGGGATTTATACACCCTGGTTCAGTGTCAGCGGGTTCTGCCCGTCTCTAAGGCCTTATTCAGACGACTGTAGAGTACATCGGGGTGATGGCCATTAAAACAACACCCGTCACGCGGACGCTTGTATCGCAATGTGGCCGGTCACACGGCCGTTTCAACAGACTGCGTGAAGGGTCTGATGAAAAATTAGAATCGGTCCCATTATCATCCGTTTTCACAGATCCCTCCATAGCTTCAAGTCTATGGGGATCCATGGAAAAGGGACCCGCACTGGGCAACGCGGACGTGAAAAACTGCCGTTTTTCACGTCTGAGTTTCCCCACGTTAGTGTTAATAAGCCCTAACACGCAGGATCGAGCCGTTACCATCTAAGTTGATCACTTAATGTAATGAGTTGCACCCGACACACGGATTGAACTTTTTATTTAAAAAACAAAAATCTCTTTCCAAGGTTTACGCAGCCTTTAAGGGGTTGTCCCGAAGCAGAAAAACAAATGGCAGCTTTCTTCCAAAAACAGCACAACGCTCTAATTCACTTCAAGGCAGCTGAGCTGCAATACCGCACACGACCCATGGACAGGTGTGGCGCTGTTCATTGAAGAAAGCTGCAATTTTTTCTAGTTCTGGACAATGAGGTTTTACATAAATTTTTTATTTTTAGCCCCTTTACATTACCTCTGACTGACGGCCAAAACGCATACGTTCAGATGTGAGTTTTCCCGAAGTGCAAAATAAACGTAGTTCATAAACGCGATGTGAAGACGGCCTTAACCCTTTAGTGGCCAGCCTATTTTGGGCCTTCATGACTGAGCGATTTTTTTTTTTTCCAGTTTTTTTTTTTTTAGAAAAAAAAACGTAATTTCAAAAGTCATAGCTTAGTCGTTTGAGGACAAGTTGTAATTTTTACTGGAACTATTTTGGGGTGCATATTTATTAACTGTTTTGTGTGGGGGGGGGTAATAATAAAAAAATAATTCACCATGTGGTATAAAAACGTTATTCTACAGGTCGCTGCGATTACAGCCATACACAGCTTTTATGTTTTACTATTTTTGCTTTTTAAAAAATATAATTTGCTTTTGTGTCGCCCCATTCTAAGAGCCATCATTTTTTTTAGCTGTATAAGCGCTTATTTTTTGCAGGAGGACTTGTAGTTTTTATTGATACCATTTTGGGGTTCATAAAACTTTTTGATCACTTTGAATTATTTTTTTTTGGAAGACCGGCTGATAGGAAAACAGCAATTCTGCCATTATTTATTTTTTTATAACATCTTTATATAGATAACAAGCTCCCCTCCTCCTCCTGGTTAATTCCCTATTGGGGTCCTCAAAAATGCATAAAAAAAAATTATATTTTAACCGGTTCAGTACCAGACACCGTTTAGCCATTTTTAGCACGTTAGATAAACGGCTATAACTTACTTGTTGGGCTAGCAACGGGATTTTTGTGTTTTTTTCCGTAGACCGTGCAGGTTTCTTTTTTTCTTATCATTTCTAATCACATCCTTTTTGCCATTTTTGAATTATTAGGCTTCAAGTTTGAAAATAACAGTAAAACAAAACATTTTTTTTACTTTTTAGCTATTTTTTTCTGCTAATAACATTTTTACCCTAAAATAGACCTTTTATTTGTGATTGTCCTTGTCTACAGTAAATTTTAATATATTACATGTGAGGGGCTTTTTTTGGAGTGGGTATTTTAGGTGTATTTATAAATTATTTTTTTTTGCACTTTACGTTTATTTTTTTATTACTATGGTCTGTCCCTCAATAGGTCAGAAAAGACCTTTGGGGGACAAATGTTTTTGTTTTTTTGCTTTCACACCAGGTTTTTCCAATGTAACTGGGGCTGCACAGCAGATACAGGGGGAATCAGCCTTCTCATAGGGACTCATTGTCACGAATAGGGCTGTGCTGTGTCTAGTAAGACCCAGCAGTAGTCTACCACTGACGGTACCTGGCGATCATGTGACCAGTCACACAATCACGGTCACAGTATCGGCCTCTAGTCATATACACAGAGCTGTGTAGAAGAGATCAGACACAATAGAAGCAGCGAAAGCTGCTTCTATCCTCTCCTCAGGGTCCCCGGCAGTCACTGACAGCCGGAGACCCGACATTCAGCTGCCCGACCGCTCGGGCAGCCAGCTAAAACCCGCGCTGTAAATAGTCTATGGCGCATGTTATAAGGACCCTGATCGCCGGCCGTAAATACAGCCAGCGGTCAGGAACCGGTTAAATTTTTTGTTTATTTCTATCATTACTATTATATTTGTTCATATTACATTGTTTATTATTCCTGTTGTCATTTATTTATATTATTACTTTACAATTGTTATATTATTATTGTCTATTATTCCTGTTAATCTTATTATTCAGCATACGGTTATTGAAAAAAAAATATTTTATTTCTCATTTACTATTTTGTCTGTAACACTAAAGGGTCTAAACTATTATCATCTTTTTTAATTTTTTGAAGATAAAATTTGTAAAATCGCGTAGAAACTCGAACACATTACATTTCTTATTGCCAGTATGACTCGTATAGGAAGTCATTGCAACAGTTCAAGACCCCGATCACCAGACAGCCGTTGTGAAGGCGGACCGTCCACCATACTTTATACTGATGGGATTTTAATATGGCGGCTTGCAGTGTTAAAATGGGGAAGACTTAACGTGTCGTAGCTTTAAAAGCGGAGTGGGTCAGAGGGGATGTTTTTCAGACCGGTAAAATAATGCTGCTTTTTTTTGGTAGGTGTGAATTTTTTTCATCATTGTCTAAAAACAGAATATAGGAAGACGCATGAAAGGGCAGTAAAAATGTAGTCGTTATCGGTACCGTATTTTTATTTTTTTTTACTCATCTTCCGTCTTTTATTAAAATAAACGTAAGATATAAAAACACAGTATAAAAGGTTTATCCTAATATATATATATTTTTTTAATTCTACCAAACATTTTTTCACCAACTTGTGCCATTTTTTTTAAATTATTTTTTAAAAAGTTTTACAAAGTCATGATTACCTGACATCTTATATTCGCTTTCCTTGACAAGTGCGTTTTATAGATTTTTCTATAACGGTCCAATAATCCAGTATATTTGATAATCCGGGATCTATCAGGTTTTAGTAAAATTTGTTTAAAATCGGATTATATATATTTTTATCTTAAAGGGCAGCGGCACTCGTCTATAGGCTCTGCCTGGTGTTGCAGTAAGCCAGTGAATGGAGCCGAGCTGCAATACCAGACACAGCCATGGACAAAAGTGGCGCTGTTTATTGAAGAAAAAAAAAACAAAAACTTTTTATCTAATCCCAGACAACTCTTTAATTCAAAGTTTAAAGACTATTTACCTCCAATCTCCGCTTCCTTCATTTCTAGGAAATACCCCTCGTGCCGTTCCCCTTGGCCCTCGTCCTGCCACCATTGACCACCACTAATTGAGAGATGTCCCCAGGACTGTCTGACCTGAGAATGGAGGAGAATTAAGGTCAATCTCAGGTCTGTCAGCCCAAGGAACATCTCTTCTGAGCACCAAGAACTAAAGACCAGGGTCCTCCATCAAAACGGACGATATAACGACGAGTTACCGTACGAGCGGATTATGTGTAAACTGCATAGATATAGATTTTTAGGTTTATGTAACTTATTTTTTACCAGCAAATATCCTGATTGGAGGATACAGACCTCAAAATTAGAAGAAAGCCGCTCCAGCCACAAGTGGTAAGAGGCAGCGTTTATCTAATCTTGGGAAAGCTGGGTGACAACCGTGACCATATCAATGCCCTGTATTGCTGCATGACTAGGTAGATTTGCTTTTCAGGAATTTGGAAAAGCTGAGTAACAAGCCTTGCGTGAGCTGTAATGGAGGCCACCCAGCTTTCCCAGAATCAGATATTACACGTCTCAAGGACACAAACCGA
The DNA here is from genome assembly GCF_050947455.1 of Rhinoderma darwinii. Taxonomy (NCBI): domain Eukaryota; kingdom Metazoa; phylum Chordata; class Amphibia; order Anura; family Rhinodermatidae; genus Rhinoderma; species Rhinoderma darwinii. Next base: position 7,413,968 of record NC_134699.1, on the reverse strand, counting down.
CATTGAAGCATTGAAACAAACACGCTGATTGGTTAGCTCCTGTTCACATCTGCATTGGTGTTTCCGTTGCTCTGTTTCGTCAGAGGAGCAGAATGATGAAAAAAAACAGAAGTGCCGGTTCCATTGCACGGCGGACACCTTCGGTTCACGATGCAACCCATTGACTTTAAAGGGTTACGTTTGGTTTCCGTCGTTTTACCGGAAGCCATAGAGCTGCGTGCTACGCTATTGTGTACGGTATTTAGGGCCAGGATCTGTGACAGAGGCCCCAACGCAGATGTGAACAGGCCTTATGTCTTCCTGAGAGTTTGCTACAATGTATTAGTGCAGGTAAAATGTATTAGCCTGGAGTCCAGACGATTTAGTTCACAGAGAATGATCTAAACTAGATAAGATTGTAACAAATCATCAACAGTGAAAAGTATGAGGTCTTTTCCAGCTTTCAAGAATTCACTGACAAGCAAGCAGAGATCTTTAACATTGTGAACTGAAGCGGTTATCACCAGGGGAAGCAGAGCATGGGCATTCAGATGAATTTCCAACCTCATCCTCCACAGTAGGGGAAACTCTATCCTGGCTTATATAGGGAGTTCCCGCATGGAGGACCCCCCCCCCCCTTATGCTTCCCGCAGCAACCCCTATTTTTTATTTATATATTTGACGGTCTGATATTTGACCAATGTAAAGGGTGGTTGTATGGGAGCCAACACCAGACCCATATAGGACCCACACACCTCAGGACAAGGATTTCACAATCTTACAGTTTTGTACTAAAATGGAAAATCCTAATGTCTCATCTAATTTTCTTTCAGACTTTCCCTTCTAGGCTACCGTAGATCAGCAGCTGCATTCAAATCCGTGTAAAAGCTGACAGCGTGCAAATAATAGGGGAGGAGACAGCAGAGGCTATGCATTTCTGGGTGACTCTGTGACTAAACGATAGCTCCACAGCTACAAAAAAAATGGCCGCAACTCCTTAGAGCCATCTACAAGTACAGGTCTACAGTATGATCGGATGACAACAAAAAAAACAGGTCACCTGTAGCCATATTGTCCCTCAGATGCCATATTGTATATATAACAGAGACAAAGTTTAATTTAGAGTAACTTTATCTTGTCACATTGTGTCTGCCACGTACCTCTCATATCAGACGCAGTGCCCGGAGGTTAATACGCAGATTTTCCCCAGGAGTTTTGGCGCTGTCAGAAGGGGCTCGGCTCAGATGACAGATTTATAAGAGACCGCTCATTCTCTTGGGTGATGGTAATGACGGCTTCCTGCCAAATCTTGTCTCCCACACGGTTTCCAGGTCCCTGCACGGACATCACATCATACAACGATCTGTTCATTAGACAAATCACAACAAGCATTGGAGCGGGCGCCGGAGACTGGCATCAGGTGGTGTTTTATCCCACTTCGGCATCCTTATAATAGTTTTTATCAAATAAATCTTAATCATTGTATAATAAGAAAGTTCTGCAGATTCCTAATATACGTTGCGTTCCAATTCCTGACCATTTTCAAGATCTCTGCTTGCTGTCAATACAGGGTTACACCAAAATTCTGAAAACCTGTACAGACCTAAAACGTCTCATAGCTGAGGGTGTGCTACAGTTATCCTGTCAGCTGAATAGTCTGGACTCCAGACTGCTACAATGTATCAGTGCAGGTAAAGTGTATCAAACTATCAGGACTGGAGAGAGATTTGTACTGCTGATAATGGTCTATACTGGATACAATTGTAACCAACCTGCAGCTGTGAGAAGTATTAGGTCTGTACAAGGTTTCAATACAATGGCAGCAAACAGAGGTCTTAAATGGTGAGAAATTGAAACGCGTAGTATATTAGAAAGTTGCAGAACTTGGTTATACACCGACCAGCATCAGTTCAGAGTTTATGGAAGCTTTAATAGGGCCTTCTTGCAGCTTTATAGGGATATAGTAATTTAGGAAAAGGACACCTTTACTGTACAATATCTACCATGTGCTGTTAGTAGGCAGAGCTGGCGGGCACAATCGCACCTACTAAGCCGTTTAACAAAGTGCCAACTAATGGCACTTTGGCAGCTATTTTGAGAAAACCTCTGTACTTCAGCTTTGATAGGACGTCATACAGATTCTGTATCATAAAGAGCACGGGTCCTAGAGGTAAGGCCCTTTAAAGGGGTATTTCCTTCACAGGATATGCCATGATGGCGGTCGCCTCACCTGGCAGGTTAGGGATCGACGGACCCCCATTCTAGAGATAGGCCGCACCCATCAGACACATATGGCATATTCTGCAGATATGACATAAAAAGGTCTTACCCCATGTAAAGTACATTTTACAAGATTGTTACAACTTTATAGGATCTCGGAGTTCAATGTATATTTTATTCCTTATAAACTTCGTAAATGATAAAAACGATGAGTGAATGTGTCTGAGATTTACTCTGGCGTCCCCTCCTGTCACAGACCAGGTGCCTGTCACCTGGTTCAGCACTCCGGACAGCTCCTATATATCCATCTGATGCTGCTGATCCTGTGCTCTATAAATCTGCAGTTCGCGGCTGTGGAGAGAGGCCTCAGGCAGGTGACATGTAGAGAGGGGGGGCTCATATATACGGTGCATGTTACCTGTAAATGCATTTAACTAGAAGACAACTGGGGATCATTAAAAGCGAAGCTTCACCTGTGTAACTACTTTACCGAATATATTAGGCAATTGCTTTACTAGCAGCACACGACAAAGTGGATTCAGATCTACTGAAATGTTTTATAGAAATCTATATATATATTCTCCTCTAAACCCCATTATACGATTTATATATAGAGCTAATCTACATAAACAGTGGAGTCACATTCGTTATTCTGTACTGATCCTGAGTTACATCCTGTATTATACTCCAGAGCTGCACTCACTATTCTGCTGCTGGAGTCACTGTGTACATACATTACTTATCCTGAGTTACATGCTGTATTATACTCCAGAGCTGCACTCACTATTCTGCTGGTGGAGTCACTGTGTACATACATTACTTATCCTGATGTACAAACCTACTGAACAACCGTGTTTTGTAGAATACGGATGCTACAATGCTGCGGAATTATGGCCATCTGAAACCGGCCCTACATTGCAAGTCACATGCCATGCCCCAAAACCATACCCATTTTTACCTGGGAAACCTGGCCAGTATTTTTGGGTAAATAACGTAGCAACCCTCATTGAGGTCTATTCATAAGGTTCCTATAAAAGGTCTCCATAGATGAAAAGTTTTGATCCTGATTATTCACCAGCTTGGATGGACTAAATAAATGGAGGCAACCAAAGACCAAAAGCAAAACATGGCATCCACCAATATTGACATCTACAGTTTCCTTTTCATGTCCAGGTTTGGAATGACAAAAATTTGCCTACCTGAAATTTTCTTTCCCTTGAGTCCAAGGCAGCACCCATGTGTTCCAACCCGAAATAAAGGACAGAACCTACTAAAAAGCCGCAAAGAGTTAACTCCCAAGTCCCTCCCTTAGACCATAAAGGCTTCAGTTACCCTTAGGTGTGTGAAATAAGGATAAGCAAACGAAGTGCAATTAAATTAATTGGGTGGGCTACTGCCGCCTCGGACTCAAGGAAAAGTACATTTAAGGTAAGCAAATTTTCGTCTTCGTAATAGTCCTCAGCAGCACCCATGGGACTTAGATAGCTTAGTACAATGCGGGTGGGTCTTGAATAGCTTTACTTATTACTCTGGTGCCAAAGGCGGAACGCTCAGGGGAAGGAGTGTCCAGCTTGTAGTGCTTTAGCAAAGTAAAGGATGCTGTTTTGCAGATGAACTGAAGAGGAACTTCTCCAATTTCTGCCCAGGAGGCTGCGGTGGCTCTAGTTGATTGGGCATGAATACCATCAGGCACTGAAATGCCTTCCAGGGAATGACCCAAGGAGATAGTAAGGCTTCTCTTGCTAGGTGGCTAAAGTCTACCGAGTGCTAGACCTTTTCTTGCACCAAAGAGTTGCAGAAATAGCTTCTGATTGCCTGAAGACAGAGGTTCTCTGGAGGTAGATGGAAACATCCAGGAGTAGTAACAGCTGATCTTCAACCTCACGGTTTGGCAGGGAGAAAGCAGGTAAGTAAATCTCCTGGTTTAGATTAGCTTCAGGATAGACCTTCGGGAGGAAGGACGGCACAGTTCTCAGACGAATACAGTCCGGGAGGATCTTCAGGTAGGGTTCACCAGTGGAGAGCGCTTGTAACTCGCCAACTTTCTTGGCTGATGTGACTGCCACTAACATCACTTTCCAGGATAGAAGCTTTAGGTTCACCCTATCTAAGGGCTCAGAAGCCAGCTTCTTAAGAACTACAGCCAGACCCAAAATGGGAAAGGGGATCTGACATTAGGTCTAAGGATCCTAAAACCTCGCCTCACCAACTGGCTATTTGAAAATTAGAATCTTGGACCTCGAGTGTATTATACTTAGGGCCGTTATAAACTGGTGACAGAGCCTCGATCTCCCACCTAATCTGATAGGCGCTTTAATGTAGATAACTAGGTCAGTTTTTTGTTTTTTTTTAACTTATTTTTGACCAAGTTATGAACATTAAGATTTATGCAAATTTGTTCTTAATGCCCAACTGGTTGTTTGTTTTACTTTTCACCAAGTGGGCGTTGTAAAGAAAAAAGTGTATGAAGCTGAGCAATCAGCGTCATACACTACTCTTCATTCCAGCCCAGCTTGATCCACAGCACAGCGTGATCGAGAGATCCTGCTGTGACGTCACTTCATCCCGCTTGACCTTCACCAAAGCCATGGAAGACTGAACAGACATCGCCTCCAGCCGCTGCATTCGCATAAGCGTCCTGGCACGGCTGGAGCCGATGTCTGTTCACTCTTCAGTCGCTCCAGTGAAGGACATGCGGGAGAAATTTACGTCACAGCGCGATCTCGCGAGATCACGCTGTGCTGTGGATCAAGCTGGGCAGGAATGAAGAGGAGTGTATGACGCTGATTGGTCAGTGTCATACACTTTTCTTTACAACGCTCACTCGGTGGAAAGTAAAAAAAATGCCCAGTTGGGTATTAACAAATTTGCATAAAAATTTGAAAATGTTCATAACGTGGTCAAAAATAAACATTTTTCAGAAAAAAACACAAAACGTAGTTATCTACATTAAAGCGCCTATTAGAGTAGGTAGGAGACAGAGCCTCTCTCCCCTTTTTGGAAGCTCTCCTGGAGAAAGTCTAATAAATCTAAGACTTAAATCTCCCTGGGGAAAAAAAAAATAATCATGTACTAAACACTAGGAGGAAAACACTCGCCATAGTCGGTTATATACAGAATGGGTCGAAGCCATACGGGAAGAAAGCAAAGTCATAACGCCATGGGAAAGGCCTTGATCAGCTAGATTTAGTCTTTCAATATCCAAGCCCTCCGGTGGAGCTTCTTGAGACCTCCTTGGAGAATATCTTCTCTAAGGTGTAAGGTCCTTTGAAATTTCTAATGAAGCCTGAAACCATGCCCTCCTGGGCCAAACTGGGATAAATCACCAGAACTTTGGCCTTGTCCTGCCTGATCTTCACTAGACACAACTGGATAGCGGACTAGGCAAAACAGGTTCTAAGGCTTTTTTTTATTTATTTTTTATTTATTTTTTTTACAGATTCCTTCAACAGGGAGGTGATCTGAGGACGATTTCCTGGGTTGAGGAGAAATCTGGTTGGCGGAGGGCAGGCAAATTCTGGAAAATAACCTTCATTATTTTTAGCACCCAGATGTCTGTGGTGGTAGCTTGCCAGATGTGGTAGCAACGTTTCAGCCTGCCACCTACTGGGAAGGGGAGGCAGACTTCTGGCATATTAAAAAAATAAAAAAATAAAAAATCAGGCTTGGAGGGAGGAGCTGAAGGCTTCTTACGTTTTTTTGGCAGAGTCTGTTCTTCTTTGTCCTGACTGTTGCCTACTAAGGGGCCAAAAGGGTCTTCCTCCCCTAGAAGTAGATGATCTATAGGTTTGGCCTGGACGAAATCTCCTTCTTGCTGAGGAACCAGGGGAAAAAATAATTACCCTTTTCTTCATTAAGATTCCTTAAATTGAGTTCTCCAAAAAGATACCCCGGCTGGAAAGACAATGAGCAAAAATGATTCTTTGAGGCCATATAACCAGATCGGGTTTTAGCCAAACCGTACATCTGTCAGTATTAGAAGTCGCCATCTACTTGGAAGGCAGGCGCAAAACATCCAGGGCAAAAATCACAGAGGAAGTCTGAGGAGGCTTTCATCATAGGGATCATCTGCAGAATCTGGTCTCCAGGTTTTCTTGCTTCTATATCATTATACAGCCGGATTAACCGGATCCTGAGAGCTCTGGCAACAGGAGCTGTGGCCATGGAGGCTTTACATGGGGCTGCAGAAGAAGAGTAAATCTTCTTTAGTAAAGTATCAGCTCTTCTGTCTAGAGAGTTCTTTAGAAGAGAAGAATCTCCAGCAGGAAACACTACACCTTTAGACAACTTAGCTACAGCCAAGTACATTTTAGCAAGAGAATCCCAGGAAACAGTTATTCATCAAGTCTATAGATGGATTTGAACCTATTCCCAAAATCAGGTTTTTTTGTCGGGAGCTGCCCACTCTTTAGTAAGCCGTTTCCAGAATAAGATGGGAGGGCAAAACTTTACCCTTCTTTGGAAAATGAGAGAGAACTTTTCTACCTTGTATCGGAAGTTTTGCATCATCAACTTCTATGGTGGATTTTACAGCTTTAATCAGTTTAGATACTGGTTCTTTCCTAACAAGGAAAGAATAAAATATAGTCGTCGCTAGAGGTCGCCATTGAAGACTGTCAGAGGAAGAAAGCATTCTGCCCTGTTATCACAGAGGAGTCTGCAGGTTTAGGGACTGATTTAGTGGATTGACCACTGGATATCACCACTTCTCTACAGGTTTCCACCAAGTAACCTTTAAACCATGCAAAAAAAGACTTTGCTTCCCAAGCTAGGGGCGACTCCTCCAAAGCAGTGCAGTAAAGGCGGAGTTCACATTACCTTCTGTGTTCCACTGAGGGGTTCCATCTGAGGTTTGTCGGGTTAACCCCTCAGCGGAAAGGCAAACGTAAACCTCCGCTTCCGTTTCGCTCGCCATTGATATCAATGGTGAAGGAAACCTAGCTAATGGTTTCCGTAGTTTTGACGGAATGAAGCGACTGCGCTATCGGTTCTGTCAACAACAACGGAACCCTGTCACAACCGGAAACCATTATTTAGGTTTCCTTCACCATTGAGTTTAATGGCAAGGGAAACGGAAGTTTCAGTTTGCCTTAATGCTGAGGGGTTAACCCGACAGAAACGGAACCCCTCAATGGAAGGGCAATGGTGATGTGAACAGGCCCCAACACAGACATCCTGCCTCTACTCCTCTGACAAGGGCTGTTGACAGACATTGCACTCTCTATGTCTGGTCTTTCTCATAACAGGCTCCTTCCTCCTGGGTAACTCCTCAGATGAACTGGACATCAAGGAAATGAGTCAGCAAACTTCATAAAGTAGCCCCAAGAAAAGACACAGAAGAGACCAGGCATATATACATACATCACAAAATACCAGGAGCATAGCTCACCCTTCCTGCTGGAGCGATCCACTGCCTGACACTGAGCCACCGCATGTTCACAAACACAGGAACTACAACAAGGCCGATCCAGACCTGGGGCGGGGCTTACCTCTAAACAGGAAGTGCTGCAGGCGCCATCTTTGAATATCCCCAGCATGTGCACAAACAATACATGATGAATGGGCAGTGAGACACAGAAAGTCGTTCCTACAGGGAAGACAAGAGACAGCCCTGGTGTACTAAAACAGGTATTATGATATAAGCGGGTTCAGTGCCAGGATCGTGGCACTGAACCCGCACCAGCTAGACACCCCCAGCCGGCTCTCAAAGACATAAGAAAACAACATAAGAAAAAATACCATTACAATGTACTAACACGGCTGCTGCTTACCTGGTCAGAAGAGACTCTTACCAACCTACCTGTCCTATAGGGGACAGAACAAAAACTCACACACCTAAGGGTAACTGGAGCCTTTATTGCCTAAGGGAGGGGCTTGGGAGTTAACTCTTTGTTGCTGTTTGTTTTTTTTAGTAGGTTCTGTCCTTTATTTCGGGTTGGAACACATAACCCATGTGTGCTGCCGAGGACAATGAGGAAAGACTGGAAATACAATACTGCTTGTGTTTTTGAATTCGAATGGCTCAGGGGTGTGGGTGTCTGGTGGTTGTTGCTGTGGTTCAGGAGCTCCCGGTTCACATCCACTGTGGTCTTATATATATTGAGGGCTTCTTGAGGAACTTCTATGGAGGCTTTCTCAAAGTTTTAGTGACCAAAGTCAAGAAGAAGACCACCACTTCTTCTACAAGCTCAGATTTAGGTAAAGAGTTTGCTCAGGGAGTAGCTTGAAAACTGAAAGATTGGGACGTCCGTATTTTCATCTATCCCGAAACTGTCCGTAAATACGGATCCATATATACGGAAAGGAGTTCGTAAATACGATCCGTATTGCATCCATATTCCTGATTATTCACCAGCTCACATGGGCTAAATGAATGGAACCAACCGAAGGCCAAAAGCCTACAGCATAACATGGCATCCATCAAGATTGACGTCTACAGTTTCTTTTCATGTCTAGGTTTGGAATAGACTGGAAATATGACACTGTTTGTGTTATTGAACTCAAGTGTTTTGGTGGCTTAGGATTGTAGTGATTTCTGGGGTGAAGAAGCTCCTGGTTCAAATCACCCTGTGGTCATGTATGACATTGAAACAGCAGCATAGAAGTTCCTCCAGAAGCCCTTGACATTTTAGTAGACCACAACTTTTTCTACAAACTCAGATTCAGGTAAAGTGTTACTCAGGGAGTAGCTTGAAAACGAAAATCGATTGGGGCGACTGTAAGGGTATGTGCACACACACTAATTACGGACGTAATTCTGGCGTTTTTGCCCCGACTTACGTCCAAAAAAAGCACCTCGATAGCGCTGACAAACATCTGCGCATTGAAAGCAATGGGCTGACGTTTGTCTGTTCACACGAGGCGTATATTTACTCGCCGCTGTCAAATGATGGCGCGTAAATAGACGCCCGCGTCAAAGAAGTGACCTGTCACTTCTTGGGGCGTAATTGGAGCCGTTATTCATTGACTCCAATGAATAGCAGCGCCAATTACGTCCGTAACTGATGCGGCGTTCAAGCGCCTGCACATGCCGTTACGGCTGAAATTACGAGGATGTTTCCTCCTGAAAACATCCCCGTAATTTCAGTCGTTACGGACGCTGCCGTGTGAACATACCCTAAGAGTCATGGCGGCGCTGCGGAGATGAAGACTGACGTGTTGTTGGAGTTTTTGCTTCTTATCTTATTTTTTGTCTCTTGATAGATTATATTCATCTGGTATGTGCAAACCACACTAGTAAGAGTTGTGGTGCTTAGTGTTTGCCCAGTGGGTTGTACTTTGTCTTCGTGCAGCTCCAGGTTCTAGTCCTGCTGCCCTTTTTGGAACATTATATTCCTTTGTGAAAAAAAACAGCATTGGAGAACATTGTATTTATCTGGCGAGTGTTCTCAGTCATGATCTGGTCCAGGGTATAGGGAAAAGAACAAGACTGTGGTGTGAGAACCTGGAGTTCTGGCCCCATGAGGGGACTTTATTATTTATCACATTGAGTAACACAGGAGGAAGTGGCAGAGGGGACCGTAGTCGCCAAGGTGGAGATGGCAAAAGTGACCATGTTGGCTGATGCGGAAGTGGTACTAGTGGCGAGGGCTCAGGAGGTTGGTCATGAGGCGCAGCCAATGGTTGGAAAATTTGGCTCGATTTTTCTTAAACTGCATTAATCTTGCTCACTGTATTGACTATTAACCCATGGTAAGAAGTAGGACGACTTGGATGATGCCCATGGTTGAACTTGATGTTGACTCCTTGATATAGTTGGTCCATGTTGCTCTTTGCTTGGGATGACCCGCGCCACATAAATAATCTTAAGCTTCAGTGTTGGGAACGGGGCGGGCGGCTGATCTAGAAGTTGTTTTTTGAAGTATGAGAAGTCTTCTCTGCAGGAACATCTGAAGTCCTGGCCTGAGTTGGAGACAACTGAGCTTAGGATTTTCTTTTTTTGTCTCCCAATGTCCCTTCCCCTGATGTACCCGTCTTAGGACTTTTAGATTCTTCTTGGTGTAACTTTTCCATTATTTTAGACTTATAATTACTAAAACCACCTATGATTTTCAGATCTGGCCGTGGGTCAGAGGTAAGTGCAGCGGCTTGAATAGTAAGAAGAAGTCATAGGTTCTAGCCCTATCTGCTGCTATTTCATTTGTTTCGTTGCATTCTGAGCAGATTCTGCATTTTTTTTGGCCACGAGGGTCGGAACCCTCAAAACCGCTCAAAACCCTTCCTCCTCTTTCTCGATAATGACATTAAGAAAGGTACTCTTATATATATAGAGGTGGAGCTGGCTCAGAGAGTAGAGCGCAAGGAGAACAGGTAGTGGTTCTGGAGACCAGGGTTCGAACACTCGTGCTGGCTCCTAGGAATAGCAGCTCAGTTGTCTGGGACACCAAATACCGCACACCTGTAGTGCAGCCGTCTGGAGTGGAAGTGGCGGGTTATAGAAAAATGGAGCATTTTTTTCACACATCTGAACAGTAGGGGGTGTCTTTCTTCAGCCAGGATTCAGGAAATGAAATGACCAGAGGAGATTTGAACCTGGGTCTTCAGCATGGGAAGCAGAGCAGGTACCCTCTGAGCCATCTCACTATTTGTTACTAGACTATAGATTTTGGCAATGATGACATTTAGATTTAGCCGACTAATCCTCAAGTTCCCGTCCTGTGAGGTTCACTTCCGTGTCGGGATTATTAAGAGAGAAGCGTGTTCAGAGAAGATGCAGGTCTCCGGGGTTACCTCCGACATGGTAAGATCTGTGTTCACGAAGGTATTTGAAGGCGAAGTGGAAGCTCCATATCCATGATCCCCGGAGATTCGGCTATTTATTGAGTGAGCCCGGCCACGCATCATGCAATATACTATTCCCATTCTGTAGATGATTCAGTATCAATATAATATAATAATTCTTGTAATTCTCATGAGAAGACGGAAAAAATTGCTGGCACCGCTCAATCCAACAAAAGACGCTGCACATGGATGGAGTTTCACCACGGTAATTGTACTGGATAATTGATCCTGCAGCAATAGAACAGCACAAAAGCATGTAAATACAGTCGAGCCACATTATTATAACCACCTCCTACTTTCGACGTCAGCAGCGCGTAGCCCATAAAGGAAGTGATGTGTCGTGGGCTTGGTGGGTATATAAGGCGTGCGGGCAGCTGTCTGATCACATATCTTGTTGTTGCCAGGTGGAGATTTATCAGAGTTGCAAAAAGGGATGATTATTGGCTTTCGGGCCAGGGTGGCAGAATTTCTCGAACAGCGCAGTTTGTGAACTGTTCGCATGCTGCTGTGGTGACAGTGTATCATGACTGGAGAAATGGTGCCATTAGAAATAACCGACATGGTAACTGCGGAGCACCACGTGCCATTTATGTGAGAGATGAATGTCAGCTACAAATGGGCATGAGGGTCGAACGATGCGCTACAGTTGAGCAGCTTACCGTGAAAATCAACCAGTGGGGGTACCAGAAGTGTTTAAAACAATAGTTCAGCAAACCCAACTGCGTATGGGGCTCCGAAGCAGACGGATGGTCACTGTTCCTATGCTAATAAAGGTGCATCGGGGAAAAAAAAAAGTCTACAATTTGCACGGCCGTGTCAGAATTGGACCACTGATGACTGGCAAAGGGTTGTGTTCTCCAATGAGTCACGTTTTCTGCTTCCTGGAACGGATGGCCGTTTCAGGAGAGAAACATCAGAGAACAAACACCCGTCAGCCACTGCTGGAAGAACACGAGTCGGTGGCGGCAGCGTTATGGTCTGGCGGATTAGTTCCTGGCTTTCTCTGGGCCAATCATCCACTTGGACAGCTCTGAAGCGATCTGGGTATGAATCCATCGTTGCAGATCACATCCCCCCATACATGCTGATTATCTTCTGGGGGTAGATGGAATCTTCCAGCAAGACAATGCGACAGGTCACACAGCCAGAAAAGTCTGACAGTGGTTGGTCGTGCACGACAAGGAGCTCCAAGTACTTCCCTTGCCCACCAGACTTCAACCCAATTGAGCATCTGTGGGACCTCAATCAATAGTTGGCTCTATGGATCCTCCCCCACACAAACCCTCGAGGAAACGTGGAACGCACTGCAATAAACGAGGCGCCAGAAACCGGAGACCACCGACCAGCACGTTGAGTCACCCCCAGCACGCCTACCGTTGTCCGTGCTGCACTCGGCGGTTACTCTGGATATTACCTGCTCCTCATAATAATGGGACTCGACTGTGTATATGTGATAGTAAACTGATTGTCGCAGCAATCACCGATCCTACAGATTCCTTTACTTCAATTATCTCGGTCTATAGGATTTGGAAACAAATCGCCTGCGGCCGTTTTGTTTGTTCCCACGCTTTGTCAAGTCCTGGGTGTCATTTCCTGCACTGCCCCTTATATACGTAACATGTGAACTACATTCACTTAATAATTGTGAAATAATTAATATTACAAAATACAGACTTAGCGACAAGAGCTGCACATGTAAAAACATCAGAAACACAGACTACATAATAATAAATAAAAAAGATGATTATGTATCGGGATCAGATCACAGTAGGATGATTGCCTCCCAACACCGATTCTTCTATCCAGTTTATTCTTTATTCACGCTCGATTTGAAACGTCCTCTCACAAATCCATCTCCGATATTACATCCACGACCTCCGATAAAAGTGGATGCAACACCCATTGTTCCTGATACTTTACTCATAGGGCTGCGCTGAAATGACAGCGCAAACCCGTTTTCTTATTTTACTATTTTTTTTGCTCTATTGCTTTATATGCACAAAAGGGCGATGCAGTTTTTATTACTCGCTTTGATCAGCGCGTTAGAAATAATATTGGCAGGATTCCCCCATAACCTTATTCTCTTACTAAATTCTTCTTCCTCATCACTATTAATTAGTCGTAACCTTAAGATCTGTGTAAGGAAGAGATTTCCAGACCCATTCCGGGTGGTAACGGTCGTACCTCAATAACGCATTTGTGGCGGCAGGTTTAACCCTTTGTTTGTATCGTTCCCTCTACTACTGATACACGGACATCGAGGAATTCTATTTCCTGATCCCCAAACTTACTCATGAATTTCATATTCACACGGTTACAATTTAAATGAACTAATTCTTACAATTTAATTAATGTCCCGGGGCAGATGATAAATAGATCGTCTATATAACGCAAAGTTGCAAAACGAAATATTATTCTGTAATACGAATGATATCGCAATTCTTCAGTGAATGTAGTTTCCATATTATGTATAAAAACGGCAGAGCAAGAGATAGGTGGATCCTGCCTGTCAGTCACGCAGGACCTGCTGACACTGAACCCATTAGTCCCGCGGACCAGGCCGGAACAGGATTTAGCACATGATACAGCTGCTCTGTATACAGAAAACAAAAGCAGCTGTGTCTCAAAAAGTAAAAAGGAATCAGATCACACTGATGGCCATATTTTTTTTTCCTTTAAATGTTAATCAAAGGATTCCATAACCTTTAAAAATAGGGGGGTTACCTGCTACAAACCACAAGACGACCCCATGCAGTGCGCATGGCCTAGAGCAGCAGTCCCCAACCTTTCATACCGTCTGAGCCATGCAACAATTTTTTTTTACTTAAATGCAGCTCCTGGCCCTCAATCAAAATCTAAACATATTAAACGTGTAAAAAAAAAAAACACGTGTTCATAGTCCTCCGTTAATCTTCCAAATGGTCCCTTAGTCGTATGCTGTTCCCTGTGTTCCCGTGCCCTGCTACCTGTATCCCGTGCTGTATTTGTTCCTGTGCCATCTCTAGTGTTGGATTCGTGTTGTGCCGTTTACTACACCTGCTGACTTACACATCTGGTGTCATCTGCCACGTTTTGCATCACCTGCCGCCAAGATCCCCTCTGTGCCTAAGCCGTTGCTACTGTCTGGACTATTACAGGTACCATTGTGCCCGGAATTTATATTGACCAGCAGCTACTCCGCTACGGCCTAGTGGGTCCACATACCCACAGATCGTGACACCTATGTTCAGAAAACAGGGTTCCCAAGGCAAGCCACAGAGCAGGGGGTTGCGAACCGCAGGTTGAGGACCACTGGCCTAGAGCGTCAGCTCGTGGTGTCACTTCTGCATCTCAGAGTGGTTAACACCCCCCCCCCCCCAAACAGATCTGAGCAACAGACAAGTAATGGAGGCTACAGGGAAGGCGAAAGATCCAGCGGACTGTAATGTATTGCACTGATCAAATGAGTCATTGTGTACATATATTACTTATCCTGTACTGATCCAAAGTTACATCCTGTATTATACCTCAGAGCTGCACTCACAATTCTGCTGCTGGAGTCACTGTGTACATATATTACATTACTTATCCTGTTCTGATCCAGAGTTAGATCTTGTATTATACTCCAGAGCTGCACTCACTATTCTGCTGGTGGAGTCACTGTGTACATACATTACTTATCCTGAGTTACATCCTGTATTATACTCCAGAGCTGCACTCACTATTCTGCTGGTGGAGTCACTGTGTAGATACATGACATTACTTATCCTGTACTGATCCTGAGTTACATCCTGTATTATACTCCAGAGCTGCACTCACTATTCTGCTGGTGGAGTCACTGTGTACATACATGACATTACTTATCCTGTACTGATCCTGAGTTACATCCTGTATTTATACTCCAGAGCTGCACTCACTATTCTGCTGGTGGAGTCACTGTGTACATATATTACATTACTTATCCTGTTCTGATCCCGAGTTAGATCTTGTATTATACTCCAGATCTGAACACTGCCCCCTACTGTAACTTAACTGCTCTGCTAGTATTACGCAGGCACTATAGAAAGTAAGAATTAGTCTTACCGGTAATTCCATTTCCTTGAGTCCACCATGACATCACACTAGGAGGATAACCCCTTGACCTCTGTAGGGACAGGAACTAAGAGGTTAAAAGGGCCCCACCCTCAGCCTCCCACCAGTGTGTGCCATAACCCTACACTGTAAAGAACTAGCTAACCCTAACTGTATGTTAACTTTACATACCACTAAGAAGGTAAGGTGGGTAAATGTATGCCGTCATGTTGGACTCTAGGAAACTGAATTCCCGGTAAAACCATTTCTTACTTTCCATTTCATCCCCCAGGACGGCACACTAGAAAACAAATGAGATGGTTTAGGGTGGGACTGCCGCCTGGAGTACTTTGCGGCCCAAGGTGAAGTCTCTCCTAGCTGAAAGATCTAGCCTACAATGTTTTGCCAAGGTAAGGGAGCTAGCCCAAGTAGCTGCAGTACAAACCTGGTCTAAGGAGGCTCCCCCCTTTCTGCCCATAATGAAGATGTGGATCTGGTGTAATGGGCTTTGATATTCATAGAAACATTTTCGTTTTTTTCTCCAGAGAATAACACATTTTAATTGTTGTTTTTATCCACCTAGTGAAGGTAGCGTTTGAGGTTTTCGGTCCTTAATTTTTACCCCAAAACTGGACTTGGGGGTTGGAGTCAAGCTGTAAATATTGTAAGACTGCCCTTCTAACATCAAGACAACCGAATTCTTCTTTTCGAGTTTTGGCAAAATGAAGGAAGGACAATCTCCAGGTTTCTATGACAATCTGGGATGACTTTTGGAAGGAAATTAGGATCAAGTTTTAGTACGATTCTATCATCCGTTATCCTAAGATATGGTTCGTCTGTGGATAGCGCCTGTATTTCCCAAGTCTCTTGCTGTAGTCATCGCTAGCAGAAAGGCTACTTTAAAGTGACAATGTTCTCAATTGGTCCGAAGGGGTGTTTGATTAGAGCTCGGAGGCCAATGCCAAGCTCTCACTGCGTAGATGACTGTCTAATGGTCGGCCATAGTTTTGAGGCTGCAGACATGAATCTTTTCACCTGTGTTCTGACAGCTGGGTGTCAAAAAACGTACTTCGGGCAGAGACCTGTACTCCGAGGGTGCCTGGTCTAAGACCTAGATAAAGCTCCTGCTGTAAAAAGTCCAGAATCTGTTAGATGACTGTCCTCTGACCTACAATGCTCATTGCAAGAGGTGGCTCTTTGACATTTTTTGAGATTGGAAATTAGGGTAAAGTCCAGTAGGACCCCTAGAGACTTTGCCCGAGTGTGCGGAATCAGATTTGATTTTTGATAATTATGATCCAACCCAGTTCTGCTAGTTGGCCTGTTAGTAGCTTTACCTGAGTGGTAAGAATATTTTGGGTACTCGCAGTAATTAGGAAGTCGTCCAGATAAGGGACTATCATAATTCACTGTCTGCGAAATGAAGGCATCACTTCTATCATTATTTTGGTGAATACTCTTGGGCAGATGAAATCCCGAAGGGGAGAGAGCTGTAAAGAGTAGGGATGATTGGGGACGTGGTAAAAACAAATCATTTTGGAGGAAGGGATGAAAATTCTATTCGACAGCCGTTCTTTATTATGTCTAAAACCCACTAGTTTTGGGTGAGGTTGTTCCAGGGACCGTAGAACTTTAGCAACCTTCCTCCGACTTTGGCATCTGTTTTCTTGTCTCTAATTATTTGGGTTGAGCAAGAAGCCTCTACCCCTCCCCCCTTTTGGGTAACTCCAACAACCTGTCTTTACATTCCCTCTATAGTTTTCACTCTGGGGTCTTTGGGAATGAAAGGGAATTTTACTTTTTATTGGTTTATCGTCTTGAAATCACTTCTTTCTATCTGCCGCTTTCTCGAGGATTTTGTCTAGGTCTGGGCCAAAAACAGTCTCCCTGAAAAGGAATGCTACAAAGTCGGTTCTTGGAACGAGTGTCCCCCTTTTGCCAGTATCTTAACCACAGAGATCTTCTTGCGGCATCGGTAAGGGCCCCTTCTTTGGCTGCGAACCGGATACATTCCACCGAGGCATCTGCTAAAAAACCTGTTGCTGCTTTTAGGAGCAGAATGGATTCTGCTAATTGGTCTTTGGGTGTTTTTACCTTAAGGTGGTTTTCTAGTTTGCCTAACCAGATAAAGAGGCTTCTAGCTACTGAAGTAGCTGCTATGTTGGGCTTCATACTAAACATTGATGCTTCCCAGGCCTTTTTTAGAAGGCAATCAGACTTCCGATCCATGGGGTCGGTCAACGGAGAAGAATCTTCAAATGGCAAGGATGTTTGCTTAATTACCTTTGCCATTTCGATATCGTCCCAGATACATGTATACTCTTCATTAAAAAGGTGGCAATGACTTCCGGTTCCGGGGATGCAGGACGCGAGTGACTGAGCTCCCGCTCCCGTCCAGCCTGTAAGCTCGCAATAGTCGCTACGGCGACGATAATCAGCGGGGAAGTCACCAGCCTTGCACAAGGCAACATCATCGGTGGTGCCTCTATGGACAGGTACCTCCTCAGAAGCGCGCAGAAGCCAGCCATGGAGGAATCAGCCGCGGCCGTGGTAAAGGGAGGTAAGATGGCGGCGCTTCCCGCCACTGCGACCCTGCTATACACACAGGAAGATGAGCTGCAGCACCATCAGTCCCAGCTTTCAAGCCCGGCAGAGCATGTACTGTCCGCTCTTCCAGTAGCCATTGACTATGTAACCCTGGCCCGTGAAGTAGCCAAGCAGATAGCGCCAGACCTGCAAAAGGCGCTGGAAAAAACGGTGCAAGATTCTCTAAACCGCGTGCATGCGGAGCTGGCACAAGTCACTATCAGAGCTGATGAGTTAGAACAGCGTATGACGCTGCTGGAGGATGAAAATGAACGCCTGCAATCCAAACTCAAAGGGGTGCTGTCTGTTACTGCGCAGTTGGGGGACAAGGTGGAGGATCTGGAGAACCGCTCCAGGAGGAGCAACCTGCGACTGGTGGGGCTGAAAGAAGCGGTGATATCTGCTGATTTGCAACGAGTGTGTGAGAGGACATTGCCGGAAGCCTTAGGTCTCCCACGTCCATGCCGGGTGGAGAGGGCGCATAGAGTGGGGCCGGACCCCAGAAACCTCCCAGCAACAGCTGACCACAATTCACATCGTCCCAGACAAGTGATCTTCAAACTGTTGGATTACAATGACAAGGTGGCACTCATGAAAGCTTTCCGCAGCAGATCGCGTCCTTTGGAAATAATGGGCATGAAAGTGCTACTATTTGAGGATTTCTCGGCGGAGGTTGCAAAACGAAGGCGGGCTTTCAGCAAGATCTGCACCGCGCTGTTCCAAGCGAGAATACGCTTTAGCCTGCAGTACCCAGCCACCCTGCGGGTGTTTCAAGAGAACGGGCGGAACAAGGTTTTCACCACTCCACAGGAAGCGGAGGACGCACTTGCGGAGCTTTGTGGGAAGAGATCACAGCAAGAGGAGCGTCACAGTCCAGTACATAGTCCGCAGCGCAAGTCAAGAGAAGACAAAAGGAACCGGCTAAATATGGAGCGTACCTGGGCAGAAGCCTTAATGCCCACACCTGGAAGATCCCGGGGGGGTCGAGCCGGAAATAGAGGGGACTCTCCGAAGCCGCAGAGGCGAACACGGGACCGCACCCGATCCACGTCTCCTGATTGACGGACGAAGTCCTTTTTGGCGCATTTTATTTAAGCTGTTGTGATGATGATTTTGTGGACGCTGTAGACCAATTGCAGATTCCGACCAGATACAGATAAGTTTACAGATAATCTGAAAGTTATTGAGGGGGATATTTTGCGGTCTTATACAGCACTATGTTTCGGTCAATAGTTGACCTATTGTTACAATGCTACAATGTTATCAAGGTTGAAGTATATGCATTCTGATATTTCCCTGCTTTTTCACTGCAAGATATTTGTGAGGGAGTTAGATCAGGATCTGAGATTGTCCCTGGTGGGCGGGATTGAACGGGAGTGATACAATGCCTCCCCCACGCAAGGGATTAGTGTTATCTGTAAGGGTATGTGCACACACACTAATTACGTCCGTAATTGACGGACGTATTTCGGCCGCAAGTCCCGGACCGAACACAGTGCAGGGAGCCGGGCTCCTAGCATCATACTTATGTACAATGCTAGGAGTCCCTGCCTCGCTGCAGGACAACTGTCCCGTATTGTAATCATGTTTTCAGTACGGGACAGTTGTCCTGCAGCGAGGCAGGGACTCCTAGCGTCGTACATAAGTATGATGCTAGGAGCCCGGCTCCCTGCACTGTGTTCGGTCCGGGACTTGCGGCCGAAATACGTCCGTCAATTACGGACGTAATTAGTGTGTGTGCACATACCCTTACAATGGCAGTCTGAGGGAAATTGTGGTAGGAGATAGGGGACACGGAGGTAGGGAAACCTTGAAGCGAAGCAAGGTTCATAGGGAAATGTGAGGATGCAATCCTAACGGACTCTAGGCTGTTAAAAGTAATGATAAGGGAATGTACATAAGGGTGCGCAGGCGACAAAGAGGTACTGAGGGGGCAAGGGCAGGTGTTACTTCCTCATGGAAGGAGCCATATAGGCAGGCTGGGGGGGAGGGGGAGGGAGGGGCGCGTTCTGGCATAACAGAAAAAAGTGAAGTCACATACACCAGTGGGTATTAAAGGGAATGTGTTGCCAGAAAAACATGTTTTTGTTTTTTTAAATTAAACATTTAGTGTGTGGGTGATTAAACATTGTTCAAATTTTTTTTATTTTTTTCACGAGTCAGGAAATATTATAAATTAATTCAAAATTTATAATACTACCCATTTTTGGTCACTAGATGGAGCTATTCCCAAAATTGCAGCATTGCAACATTGGGTTAAAAGCCCTCGCTCTAGTGAGCTCTCAGCATCCCCCCCTCCTTTATCCTGGCTAGTGCCGGGATAAACGAGGGGTTTGAACGGTGTAACCTCCTACACTGTGTGTCGCCATTTTTTGAGCTAACACACAGTGTAGTAGGTTTACATACAGTAGTAAACACACACAAACACGAACATACATTGAAATCTCTTACCTGCTCCTGCCGCCGCGGCTCCCTCCGGCCCGTCCGCTCCGTTTGCTGCCGCTGGTCCAAGTGCACAAATCCGGAAGCCGCGACCGGAAGTAGTAATATTACTGTCCGGCCGCGACTTCCGGTCCACAGGAAAATGGCGCCGGACGGCGCCAATTTCGAATTGGACTGTGTGGGAGCGGCGCATGCGCAGTTCCCACACAGACGCCGTACACTGAAGTCAATGGGACGGGAGCCGTTCGCAGTCCCTATGGGACTGTGGCTGCCGTATTCCATGTCTGTATGTGTCGTTAATCGACACAGACAGAAATGGAACAAAAAATGGCAGCCCCCATAGGGAAGAAAAAGTGTAAAAATAAGAAAAAGTAAAACACAAACACACAAATGAATATAAACGTTTTTAATAAAGCACTAACATCTTTAACATATAAAAAAATAATTTGTGATGACACTGTTCCTTTAAGGGACTGCTAACCCTTGCCGCAGGTGATTTTATGATTTTGTTATGTAAGGGATGGTTGGCCTTGTTGGTTCTGGCTTACAAGCCAGGGTTTGGTTATGATGTTAATGTTAATGTTTGTACATGGCTCTTGGGAAAAGACGGATCTGACTCCCTGGACTCCACACGACTTTTAGGCACTTTAGCTCATCTTAAACACGGTCCAATAACATGAAAATAGTTTCTTGGAACGTTAAAGGGCTGAGATCCCCACAGAAACGGACCAAACTTTTAAGGCACATGAAACGATTGCATCCTGATGTGGCCCTATTGCAGGAAACTCACCTTACCGAGCCGGAGTTTAAGTATTTGCAAAAGTTCTGGGTGGGTCAGGTTTTTGGCTCGTCGGCAAGGGAGGGTAAGGCGGGAGTTATAATTCTGGTACATAAAAACTTTGCGTTTACGCTGGTGTCCCAGGAGCGGGATGACGAGGGCCGTTGGATCCATCTAGTGATGGAACATGCAGGGGAAACCATCAGTATTCATAATGTGTATGGCCCAAATACGGTTAACACTGGTTTTTTTGGTCACTTGGAAACCCAACTCCAGCAGGATCGCACTAGGTTTTTGATTTTAGGGGGAGACCTTAACACTGTAAGGTCTTCAAAGGAGGATAGGAGCGCAGGGACTAGTTCGCAGAGAAATAGAGATAAGATCTTGCCCGACTTTTTAAGACACACGGCCCTAATAGATGCGTGGAGGAGTTTACACCCAGATGCGCGGGAATATACACATTTCTCTCATGTTCATCAGTCATGGTCGCGTATTGATTATTTGTTAGTGACGCAATGGCGCGACGTTTACGTGAAGCGGCAATTGAAGATTTAGTTATTTCGGACCATGCTCCGGTTACCATTACATTGGCTGACACAGTAGCTAGAGGAACGGATTTTATCTGGAGGTTTCCCGCTTTTCTGGCAAAGGATGAGGGCTTTACACAGAAGCTTAAGGGGTGGTGGATGGAATTCGATGGGGATAATGTAGCGCATCGCTCGGAACAGTCATTGTATTGGCGTACAGCCAAGGTGGTAATAAGAGGGAAAATCATGCAGTATATGTCTAATCTTAAACGTAAGACGACCGAAGGATACAAGGCAGCGAGCGACAGATTACGGCGTGCGTACACAGCATTCCTACATTCGCCATCAATGCTATTGGGGGAGGAATGGAAGGAAGCCAAGCGACAGTTTGGTCAATGGTTAGACAAAAGAGAGAGTATTTACCGGTCCCAATTTGATGCTGATTTAATGCGTTTCGGCAATATGGCGGGCAAATTATTAGCGCGGTTAGCAAAGGGGAGGTATGCACCGGCACATATTACAACACTTAAAGAATCAAACGGAACTCCTACCTCGGACCCAAAAAAAATCAATACCATATTAAGTAAATATTACCAAGCCCTTTACTCAGAAACACCCATAGATCTCCAAAAAGGGAGGGAATTTTTGGAGAAGGTGAAGTTGCCAGGGCTCACCCAGGAGCAGAATGGTCATTTGAGCGCGGAGATTACACTAGAGGAAGTTTGGAGCGCCATTAAAACATTATCTAACGGAAAGGCCCCGGGTCCGGATGGATTCACAGGGGAGTTTTTCAAATCTCTGAGAGAAGAAATCAGCCCTACCTTGGTGGCATATTATAATACTTTACTAGGAACGGGAGCTCTACCAGCAGAGGCCAAGGTAGCGCATATAAAGGTGTTACCCAAGAAGGGGAAGAATCCTCGTGACCCGGGGTCGTACCGCCCCATCTCGCTGATAGATCAAGATCAGAAATTTCTCACAAAAATTTTGGCCAATCGACTGGCTATGTATCTACCCATACTGGTGGGAAAATCTCAGGTAGGCTTTGTAAAGGGCAGGGCTGCAGTGACAAATTTACGCAAGGTATTGACGGTGCTAGAAACAGTCAGGCACGATCCCCAGCCAGGTACCAGGCCGGCACTTTTAGCGCTAGACGCAGAGAAAGCCTTTGATAACATACAATGGGAATGGCTGGGGATGGTGCTAGACAAAATGAACATTCAGGGAGATTTCCGGGTCTTCCTGAAGGGAGTCTAGAATAGCCCGCAAGCACGCGTTCACTCCTCGGGGTTCCTATCAGATCCCTTCCAATTGCATAAAGGAACACGACAGGGTTGCCCCTTGTCGCCCCTGCTATTCAATCTAGCATTGGAACCTATGGCCAGATTCTTGGAGGAATCGGATATGTTCAGAGGCATTCAAGTGGGATCTTGTGCAGTGAAATTAGCCCTGTTCGCTGATGATGTCATACTTATGTCAAACCCTCAGGAGCATTTAGGGAAGGTTTTTCAATTTTTGCAGGAATTTGGGCAATGCTCGGGATACAAAGTCAATATAGCTAAGAGCGAACTGCTGGAGTTGGGCAGACCATTGCCAAAGACCTTTTGGCAATCCTTGGGTTGCGGGATATCACCGGTGGAACACTGCATTACCTATCTGGGTATCAAAATAGGGAGGGTACCAGACACTCTGTATGGCTTAAATTATCCCCCGTTAATAAAAAAAATACAAGCGGAACTCACTAGATGGGGCCAATTGCCGTTGTCCCTCTTGGGAAGATGTCATCTGATCAAGATGGTTAGTTTTCCTAGATTGCTATACCCCTTTCAAACGCTACCTCTCTTATTGAAGCATGTGGATGTCTCGAAATTGACGGCTTCATTCACTAAATTTATATGGGCAGGAAAAAGGCCGCGCATAGCACTCACCAAGTTCATGATGGGCAAACAAGAAGGGGGTGTGAACTTTCCGAATGTCAGGGGTTATAACGTGGTCTGTCTTATGCGTCATGTAGTAGATTGGCTTCATGAAACAAGCAATTATTCCAACTTAGATCTGGAAGGGGAGTATGCCTCACCCTGGAACCTGAAAGCTTTGTTACATTGTAGAATCGCTTCTCTTCCGTGCCGTCTCAAAACCTCCATTGTATTGAGAGATACAGTTCTAGCTTGGAAAGTGGTACGTAAGCAGTTTGGGTTACCCCACCTGGTATCGAAGTATATGCCGTTGAGCGGTCATCCGGAGTTTTTACCAGGAATGGACAAGGGGGACGGAATTGCCTCATGGGGGAGGGTAGGCATTGGTAGCGCAGGGGATCTTATGCACACAGAGGAAAAGAGGTGGTTAACTGGGGAGGAAATCACCGCTAAACTCAGGCCCATAATAGATAGAGTCAATTTTTTGCAAGTACTTCAGGTACGAACATTTTGTACCTCCAGGCTCAGGGATTTGAGTAAGGAAGCTACTCCGCACACTATGGATGAGGTCATAGGTCCAACAACTGGGCGGGCGACCATTTCAGGAATGTATAGAGCATTGAGAGAGGGTTTTGTTCGTCCGCAATTAAGGATTAGTTTTAAAAGCTGGGAACGGTGGACTCAGGATCCAGATATAGGAGAGACCATACTGGGGGGTTGGGAGACGGTACGGAAGAGTGTGATAAAAGAGAGCTGGAGGGAAACCTATTTCAAGTTGATGCATGCAGCAATATATGGCTTTAATATCTTGCCCTCACAATCTTTCCCTGATCGCATTACAAGTTGTCCCAAGTGCAATACACCACTGACGAATTTGTGGCATGGAGTGTGGGGGTGTGTACATACGAAACGATTTTGGGGGATGGTACAGAAATATATTAAGGACCATTGGAAAACGAATCTCCCAATGACGCCTCAAGCGCTACTATTCCATCAGGCGCGGCCGCCAGAGGAAGAGGGTGCTCGAGGAGTAAGATCACCTCCCGTGTTGGTGCACACGATTTTACTGGTAGCTTTGAGATGCCTCCTGAGTCACTGGTTAGAGGCAGACACGCCGGGGTTAGAATTGATTGTGTCACGGCTGAAACAGTTATTGGTTCTTGAGAGGGTGGAGGTGGAAAGGCGGAAGGAAACGGGAACCAAGAAGCTATTTGATAAGTGGCAAGTATTTATAGAAACGCAATGTACAACAGCCGAAATAGCGGAAATTGTTAGGCCTTTCCAGTACACAAAGTGGTACTGCACGCAGCTCTTGGCAGGCGCTTTAGGGAGGATGCAACTGTGAGCCAGCTGGGGGAGAAAGGATGAGTGGAAACTCATTGATGATCTAAGTGGTGTTGGAGTTGGGGGAGTCATGTTTGTTTGGTCCATCTGAAGATCGACAATTATGCCATGTTTCTATGTTGGTGTGTTTATATGTTATGTTGAATTTAATTTAAAAGTTAATCCCATGACAGTTGAGTGCTGCGCACTCATGATGTAACTCTTACGTGAAATGTTTGTAAAAAAATGTGAAAACTGACAATAAAAAGGATATTTAAAAAAAAAAAAAAAAGGTGGCAATATCCAAATTGACGGGAGACCCCCGCAGCCACTTTTCTGGGTCCTTCCATTCGTTATTTATTAATTTAAACAAGTTTTCACTAACATGGAAACACACGCTTTTTCTTTGATTTTGAGCGACCAAACATCTCATCTTGGATGGTCTTTTTGTTTTTTAACTTCTTCAATATTCATCGCACCCGATTGCTTTTAATAAATCGTCCATATCTTCAGAGGAAAAATAGTATTTTTTCTCATCCTGATCTCCTTCAGGATTTATTGACCCAAATTCGTCTATGTCCCCGGGATCTTTGAAAGAAAAAGAGGCCCCTTCAGTGTCTGATTTAGATGGAGGTTCGTTTACTAACTTCGCCTTCTTATACGGGGGAGGTATGGCCACGTATTGATGATAAGGATTAAACTTCCTCTCTAATCATAGAACGTAGGTCGTCCATAAAGGAGGGTTGTTCTGCTTTGATTACTTTATTAATACATGTCGCACATAGTTGTTAGTTGTATGCGTCTGCCAGCATTTGAGCATGTAGCGCATTTCTTGGATCTTTTAAGCTCTCCATGCTTACGTTTTTGGGATCCCTCTTTCTCAACCTAATGAACGAGAGAGGGATAGTACAGCTTACAGTAACATGACGGGTATTATCCCCATGGGGAAAACTCACGGGAGTGGATGGGCAGGAGACCTCAGATTCTTCAAACTGGGACCCCACCGGATCGGCACCAGGAAAGTAAACGTTTGGAAACACAGGCCTCAGAGCAGGATGCACCCGGCAATTTGCACTGAACACGCCGGTCTATTTACCTGTTCCGCGTTGCCGATGCCGGTCCCCGCATGCGACATCACTTCTGTCCGTGCAGTCGTCTGACGCCACTTCCACCGGATGTTTGGTCGCATAGCTGAAACCCCACGTGGGTCGGGACGCCGGTAGAAGTGCTCCGCTCAGCTTTAGTCTCACGGGACTACAGGCGGACGGGTGTTTTCTTAGGCAAGGGGAGGGAAACCCCTAGGTACACTCCCCCCCCCCCAAGTGGAATGCTTGTCAGGAGGGAAGCCCCCGATCCTGACCTCAATGTCGAAGGTTAGAAATCTAGTGTTCAATCCCCCCCCCCCCCCCCCCTAGGATGAAAATAGAATCCTCTTCCCCTGACTCCTGTAGGGACAGTAAATACACTGGTGGAATGCTGAGGGTGGGGCCCTTTTAACTGCTTTCAGTTCCTGTCCCTACTGAGGTCAAGGGATCATCCTCCCAGTACACCATCATGGGGGACAAAATGGAAATAGAGGTTTAAGTCATTATTATAAAGATTATGGGCTTTGCCTTTCAGTTTTCACCTTAGGCAATGTAAAGACAATAATGAAGGAGTATACAGATAATAGCAGATGTTACATATCTCCCTACTGGCCATAAGCAGTAACTGCAACCAGGGTAAGAAAAAAATTAAAGTGCTAGAAAGCTCTCTCTTATTAGGGGGGTGTATTTGGATGTATCTAGGCAAAACTGGAAAATACTGATAGGAATGTCTAAAGGAAAACTACCCTTTACATTTTTTTGCGACTTGTTTTAGAGCCCGCCTGGTAGCTGAAATGTAGGCTTTGTATGCAGTAGCATTGAAGTGTCCCATCCTACACGTGGTACCCTGCTGTCCTCTACCACTCAGTGTACATTATTGGGGTCTCAGTCCTCACTCTAGGAGTAATCTGGACAGAATGGACCCCCACAAGACTCTTTACTGACAGAGGACACTGATAACCGATCAAATATCCGGGTGTGAACCCAGGGCTCTAAGTGTGACCTGCATGCTTACCTTATCAGGGCCTGGACGTGGATTCATCTTGCCAGGAAACACCACCTATCAAAAAGACACGATGGGAAAATGAAATCTCTTGACTTCAACATCCATCTGCTTAGGGAGAAACTGCGGCTTTCCATCGCAGAGAAACTGGCACAAAAAGATCAGAACGGCAGAAAAATTACAGAGGCTAAAGGGAAGTAGAAAGATCCAGCGGACTGTAATGTATTGCACTGATCAAAGGAGTCACTGTGTACATACATTACTTATCCTGTACTGATCCTGAGTTACATCCTGTATTATACTACAGAGCTGCACTCACTATTCTGCTGGTGGGGTCACTGTGTACATACATTACATTACTTATCCTGTACTGATCCTGAGTTATATCCTGTATTATACTCCAGAGCTGCACTCACTATTCTGCTGGTGGAGTCACTGTGTACATACATTACTTATTCTGTACTGACCCTGAGTTACACCCTGTATTATACTCCAGAGCTGCACTCACAATTCTGCTGGTGGAGTCACTGTGTACATACATTACATTACTTATCCTGTACTGATCCTGAGTTATATCCTGTATTATACTCCAGAGCTGCACTCACTATTCTGCTGGTGGAGTCACTGTGTACATACATTACATTACTTATCCTGTACTGATCCTGAGTTATATCCTGTATTATACTCCAGAGCTGCACTCACTATTCTGCTGGAGGAGTCACTGTGTACATACATTACATTACTTATCCTGTACTGATCCTGAGTTATATCCTGTATTATACTCCAGAGCTGCACTCACTATTCTGCTGGTGGAGTCACTGTGTACATACATTACTTATTCTGTATTGATCCTGAGTTACATCCTGTATTATACTCCGGAGCTGCACTCACTATTCTGCTGGTGGAGTCACTATGTACATACATTACATTACTTATCCTGTACTGATCCTGAGTTACATCCTGTATTATACTCCAGAGCTGCACTCCCTATTCTGCTGGTGGAGTCACTGTGAACATACATTACTTATCCTGTACTGATCCTGAGTTACATCCTGCAAAATACTCCAGAGCTGCAATCACTATTCTGCTGGTGAAGTCACTGTGTACATTCCCACTCCCTTCCATGACTATGAGCCCTCAAAATGGCCACCTCCAGTACATGAGACATCTCTATAAAAGACTTTGCTTTGCTTTCTGCTGTCAAAGTGAGGCTGTACAGAACATTACC
This sequence comes from Rhinoderma darwinii, assembly GCF_050947455.1. Taxonomy (NCBI): domain Eukaryota; kingdom Metazoa; phylum Chordata; class Amphibia; order Anura; family Rhinodermatidae; genus Rhinoderma; species Rhinoderma darwinii. Next base: position 7,386,050 of record NC_134699.1, on the reverse strand, counting down.
ACCAACAAAGATGGTCAGGTTTTTTTATTCCAGTCTAAAAAAAGAAGGATCTTCTCCCATTTGTTTTACACATGTACCATCTGTTGCTTAAAATGTTTATTAAATATTCACTACGTACGTGCCAAGCACTCCTACACATCACCAGCGCAGGATGAATATATACAGAGCAAAGAAATAGAACTGGTAAATTGAAGAGTTTTCTACCTACGTTATTTATGATACTGATGAAATATGGGAAGGGAGAAAACCTGTTATAAGAATATAACTACTATAATACTGCCCCTTATATACAAGAATATAACTACTATAATACTGCTCCCTGTATACAAGAATATAACTACTATAATACTGCCCCTTATATACAAGAATATAACTACTATAATACTAATCCTATATACAAGAATATAACTACTATAATACTGCTCCTATATACAAGAATATAACTACTATAATACTGCCCCCTATATACAGTAATATAACTACTATAATACTGCTCCCTGTATACAAGAATATAACTACTATAATACTGCCCCTTATATACAAGAATATAACTACTATAATACTAATCCTATATACAAGAATATAACTACTATAATACTGCTCCTATATACAAGAATATAACTACTATAATACTGCCCCCTATATACAGTAATATAACTACTATAATACTGCCTCTATATACAAGAATATAACTACTGTAATACCACCCCTATATACAAGAATATAACTACTATAATACTGCTCCTATATACAAGAATATAACTACTATAATACTGTCCCCTATATACAAGAATATAACTACTATAATACTGCCCCTATATACAAGAATATAACTACTATAATACTGCTCCTATATACAAGAATATAACTACTATAATACTGTCCCCTATATACAAGAATATAACTACTATAATACTGCTCCTATATACAAGAATATAACTACTATAATACTGTCCCCTATATACAAGAATATAACTACTATAATACTGCCCCTATATACAAGAATATAACTACTACAATACTGCCCCTATATACAAGAATATAACTACTATAATACTGCCCCTATATACAAGAATATAACTACTATAATACTGTCCTATATACAAGAATATAACTATTATAATACTGCCCCCTATATACAAGAATATAACTACTATAATACTGCCCCTATATACAAGAATATAACCACTATAATACTGCCTCCTGTATACAAGAATATAACTACTATAATACTGCCCCTATATACAAGAATATAACTACTATAATACTGCTCCTATATACAAGAATATAACTACTATAATACTGCCCCTATATACAAGAATATAACTACTATAATACTTCCCCTATATACAAGAATATAACTACTATAATACTGCTCCTATATACAAGAATATAACTACCATAATACTGCTCCTATATACAAGAATATAACTACTATAATACTGCCCCTATATACAAGAATATAACCACTATAATACTGCCCCTATATACAAGAATATAACCACTATAATACTGCCCCCTATATACAAGAATATAACTACTATAATACTGCCCCCTATATACAAGAATATAACTACTATAATACTGCTCCTATATACAAGAATATAACTACTATAATACTGCCCCTATATACAAGAATATAACCACTATAATACTGCCCCTATATACAAGAATATAACTACTATAATACTGCCCCCTATATACAAGAATATAACTACTATAATACTGCCCCCTATACACAAGAATATAACTACTATAATACTGCCCCTATATACAAGAATATAACTACTATAATACTGCCCCTATATACAAGAATATAACTACTATAATACTGCCCCTATATACAAGAATATAACGACTATAATACAGCCCCCTATATACAAGAATATAACTACTATAATACTGATCCTATATACAAGAATATTACTATAATACTGCCCCCTATACACAGGAATATAACTACTATAATACTGATCCTATATACAAGAATATAACTACTATAATACTGCTCCTATATACAAGAATATAACTACTATAATACTGCTCCCTCTATACAAGAATATAACTACTATAATACTGCTCCCTCTATACAAGAATATAACTACTATAATACTGCCCCTATATACAAGAATATTACTACTAGAATACTGCCCCTATATATAAGAATATAACTACTATAATACTGCCCCCATATACAAGAATATAAGTACTATAATACTGCTCCTATATACAAGAATATAACTACTATAATACTGCCCCTATATACAAGAATATAACTACTATAATACTGCTTCTATATACAAGAATATAAGTACTATAATACTGCCTCCTATATACAAGAATATAACTACTATAATACTGCTCCTATATACAAGAATATAACTACTATAATACTGCTCCTATATACAAGAATATAACTACTATAATACTGATCCTATATACAAGAATATGACTACTATAATACTGCTCCTATATACAAGAATATAACTACTATAATACTGCCCCCTATATACAAGAATATAACTACTATAATACTGCCCCCTATATACAAGAATATAACTACTATAATACTGCTCCTATATACACGAATATTACTATAATACTGCCCCCTGTGGACAAGAACATAACTACTATAATACTGCCCCCTGTGGACAAGAATATAACTACTATAATACTGCCCCCTGTGGACAAGAATATAACTACTATAATACTGCTCCCTATATACAAGAATATAACTACTATAATACTGCTCCTATATACAAGAATATAACTACTATAATACTGCTCCTATATACAAGAATATAACTACTATAATACTGTTCCTATATACAAGAATATAACTACTATAATACTGCCCCCTATATACAAGAATATAACTACTATAATACTGCTCCTATATACAAGAATATAACTACTATAATACTGATCCTATATACACAAGAATATAACTACTATAATACTGCCCCCTATATACAAGAATATAACTACTATAATACTGCCCCCTATATACAAGAATATAACTACTATAATACTGCTCCCTATATACAAGAATATAACTACTATAATACTGCCCCCTATATACAAGAATATAACTACTATAATACTGCCCCTATATACAAGAATATAACTACTATAATACTGATCCTATATACAAGAATATAACTACTATAATACTGCCCCCTATATACAAGAATATAACTACTATAATACTGCTCCCTATATACAAGAATATAACTACTATAATACTGCTCCCTATATACAAGAATATAACTACTATAATACTGCCCGCTATATACAAGAATATAACTACTATAATACTGGCCCTATATACAAGAATATAACTACTATAATACTGCTCCTATATACAAGAATATAACTACTATAATACTGCCCCTATATACAAGAATATAACTACTATAATACTGCTTCTATATACACGAATATAACTACTATAATACTGCCCCCTATATACAAGAATATAACTACTATAATACTGCTCCTATATACAATAATATAACTACTATAATACTGTTCCTATATACAAGAATATAACTACTATAATACTGCCCCCTATATACAAGAATATAACTACTATAATACTGCTCCTATATACAAGAATATAACCACTATAATACTGCCCCTATATACAAGAATATAACTACTATAATACTGCCCCCTATATACAAGAATATAACTACTATAATACTGCTTCTATATACATGAATATAACTACTATAATACTGCCCCTATATACAAGAATATAACTACTATAATACTGCCCTATATACAAGAATATAACTACTATAATACTGCCCCTATATACAAGAATATAACTACTATAATACTGCTCCTATATACAATAATATAACTACCATAATACTGCCCCCTATATACAAGAATATAACTACTATAATACTGCTCCCTATATACAAGAATATAACTACTATAATACTGCTCCTATATACAATAATATAACTACTATAATACTGCTCCTATATACAAGAATATAACTACTATAATACTGCTTCTATATACACGAATATAACTACTATAATACTGCCCCCTATATACAAGAATATAACTACTATAATACTGCTCCTATATACAATAATATAACTACTATAATACTGCCCCCCTATATACAAGAATATAACTACTATAATACTGCTCCTATATACAAGAATATAACTACTATAATACTGCCCCTATATACAAGAATATAACTACTATAATACTGCCCCCTATATACAAGACTATAACTACTCTAATACTGCTCCTATATACAATAATATAACTACTATAATACTGTTCCTATATACACGAATATAACTACTATAATACTGCCCCCTGTGGACAAGAACAGTCCTATCATTCATCACACAATATTCTGGGACAGATCGGAGACGACTCAAAGACACAAGACACTTATGCGAGTTTCCTTCACCGAAACATTTATTTTACAGTAGTGGTTCAGATAACTTAACATCCGTCTGGCTTTGTTTCACGTTAGGTAATATTCAAACATACATAATGACATGCTACAAACAAAACATGATTTTTGTCCTCTGCAAATGTTGAGGGACCTCAGCGTCACCCCGACCCCAACCCAGCCCCCCCCCCCAGATAACTAAACACACAGATTCGCGGACGCCAACACTTGCAACGTTTACTCCTGGCAGGTCGTGGACAGCAGAAACGTCTCTAATAATAATAATAATTAAACAAATTCAGAACAGAATCGTGTAAAATATCGGTCCGGATTTCTAAGAGGGACCTGCGGATATGTACGTGATAGCGATGAAATCTTCAGGGTCAGACTAAGGAGACAACGTTCCCCTTAAGGTGAGAAATCCAGTTCTAGTTCCACCATCTCACACATACATTGTTATACTTGCCTTGTACTGAGCGGTGTCATATTATACTCCAGTCACATCCAGAGCTGCGCTCATAATTCTGTCTGTTCACCTTTACCTTTTAAACTTCAGGACCTCACATCCTCCCAGCTGATTCAGTCACTGTACAGCGCACACTGCTGTGGTGCATTGTGGGAGATATAGTATTTAATCCTATAGTCGATTTAAAAATGTTACATCCTACATGGCACAATGCAGCAATAAGCAGCAGCTAAGTTATGTCTAAGTGTGGGGCATCCCTGTCAGCTTAATGTGGATAGATTCCAATTGGCATCTGGAAGAACTTTGAATGCAGCTTTGGCTGTGAATGGAGGGGACGTTTTGACTTAAGATCAGTACTAGAGAAGTAAAAAAGTATTTGCCAAACTGTACAGCCTATAGAGGGAGGCAACGCCTATCAGACAGGGGGAGGGGAGCTTCAAATATTTAGCATTGACACCCACATTCACCCAAATGGATAGTTATATGGACTTGAGGTGCAAAATAAAGGACCGTGGAAGAAACCATGACCTCGAGTGAAAGGGTCTTAGCTAAACTGACTCTCTCGTCCTTGCAGAAATCCAGGTACCACTTCCAAGGCCTTAAGAAAAGCGGAGTTAATAGAAGGGGTTAATATAATAGACCCTCATCTATACGCAGCTACAAGGTGCGTCTCATTATGGGCAGTTCATTTACTTCAATGACCACTGTGTAATGCTTCATTTCCCCTGTGGTGGCGCTGCAGGAGAACTGAACAATTACAGCCAGGTTTCCCCACAAACTCCAACTGATCGCTAAGACTCCCAGCAATCCGTCACCCTTGTGAAAGTGGATAACCCCTTTAATTTTGTAATCGAATCTTTGTAAATATAGACATCTGCAGCGTCACCAAGTGGTCAGAAAATGTAGCACGTGTGTATATTCACAAGAACATGCAAATTAAATTATCTTAGGCTCTGTTCACATTACTATTAAACACTATTCGGTGCCTGCGACAGAAAAGCTTGCCATAGCGTATAAATAGTGCGCCATTCACCCGATGTATGCCAAGAGTGTCCTTTTGGCATAGGATGGGGGTTAGGCGTTGGCATATTCCATACACAGGCATCCAGTATATATGTTTTTTGTACAATGGGCCCCATTGGGCGACATGCCGCTGTATGGCTATAGAGAATCATACATGTGATATGAACAGAGCCTTACATGTACATTGACATGTCTGAAATTTATTTTTAGTATATATATATATATATATATATATATATATATATATATATATATACATACATACACAGACACATATACACATACATATATATATATATATACACACACACACGTGTACACACACACACATTACATATATACACACACACAGGGCAAATATACTCAGACAAGACGCAATTTGCAGGCAGCTGCGCCATCTTGTGGTGAGTAGATGTAATACCAGTCACTAATCCATATCACTGACCGAACCGCAGTCCACCCCTTCTCTAACCAAACTCATATTATACCAGACAGATAGAGCGCTGCGCCTGTCCTCATCGGAGGTTGGCCGGTCATGCATTATATGGTCTATGCTTATTTACAACCTGCAAGTAAAGGAAAACAGGAAAATAAACACAGGCTGTCACAAATGGCAAATATACTGATCTACAGCATCAAGGCTTAGACTGGCGCTTTTTTCCGGACCCATGGCACGTTTGGTGTGATCTGCGCACAGCTTGGGTGGTATTACACATGGGGATAGTGGAAGCGTATGAAAAAAAGCGCCTACAAAAACGCATGAGCGTTCATAGCGAATGCATTAGGGCTGTATGATACGCTGCATCCAACACAGACCACTGGTCATTGGGTACACCCGACCCGCTGAACAGACCATGGGCGCGAAGAGAGCTCCCGAATACACATACAAGTCCACGTTCCCTCCAGAAGACATTAGAAAATTCATATTGTTCCCAAATCAGAGACAGTCTGAGGGCGATAAGAATGACACCGCCGCGGTTACGAGACTGTCACTGCACGAGCGCTAGGACCCGCGACAAGCCGTTAGGGGGGCAGTTCACATATCTTTGGCATAGTGACAATTACTCTCCCAGCATCAGACACACGCACACCATACAGCGCTGTGTACACTAGTGACACTATATACAGATAAATACAGCGCTGCAAACTACTACTGACATTATATACAAATAAATATGGCGCCAGCAATATGCAGGGGGGGGGGGAGTACTCAGTCACTGCACCAGGGCTCCAAAGTTTAGTGGGTGGCGGCTGCATGGACACCAAGCACCCCCATGTCACCGGGTGCCGCTATCCCACCTTACTTTGGACGTAACGGAATTCACTGTCCCTTACGAACGATATACTAACACAAGCGTACACCCATTGCTGGGGGGGTGGAATCACACGACAAGTAAAAGAGAACGGGAGAATGTGCTAAAATGCCGTCACGGGGGGCTCCAGTATGACCAATTAATACACAGCACCTCCTACAGGTTACACAAGTGTACTGCACCTCAAAAGTGAAATATTATCCAAGCGCAATTTTGCCAAAATTTCCAAGCAATTCAGCTCCCAGAAATGTCTGTGCTATCGGTTTAAAAAGACTTAAAAAACAGATTTATAAAATTATGTCTTTTTTTTCGGGCGCATGTATATGGTCGAGCCAATTCTGCTGTCTGCCAGTAAACAATTTTACGCAGGGAAAAAAAAAAAAAAAAAAAAAAAATGACATTACAGCAGCAGAACCGTCCTCTTCTGTAAAACGCCCTTCATGCCAGAAGAGAGAAGCTGATTGGACGGCGTCCCTGTCACTCACACACAGCAGGTCCACCCACACACTCAGACTACGATGTGACGTACACAGAATTAAAACGCATCTTCAGGGGAACACGGGGAAAAATAACACAGGAAGTAATCTGTGCTAAGAGATCAATTTTTGCCCCCGTCACGCTGATCTGGAACATGACACACCGCATACCGAGAACGTAACGGAGGGCTGGATTCGGCACGCTCAGAGGGTAACAAAGGGTTAAGAAGGGAGGGGTGCAGAAGTAACAGGTCCCCATACAAAAATATACCCATTAAAAACTAGACACAAACAAAAGAAAAATAAATTAAAAAGATTTGATCATGAAAAGGAAAGTGGGGGGGTGGGAAGGTGAGTGGTGAGCATGCGCTTTACTCCCCGGATGTTCAATCACCGCACCGAGGGGACAAGATAATAGCTGGTCAGATGAGGGGATGGGGGTATCATTACACAGAGGGCTGTAGGATGAGATCAGTTCTCCCCCTCCTCTCTAATCCTAGTGACCTGGGGGGTCCCGCACACGCTCAGTTGAATACGCTGTCGGTGCGGTAGCTGGCGTGGGAGTCGGTGGTGAGCTGTGTGGTCTCCGTGGCTGACATGGGTTGTACCAACACTGGGATATCAGTAGTATCTGAAATAGAAAAGTAACATTTATAGTTTTGGCGCTGTTGGTGGTTCCAATACTGCAGCAAAATGAAAAAGGTTGGAAGAAGCCGATGCAATGATCAGATTAATATTGCAGCGTGTGCCCCTTTAATGATCGAGGTGCTCATTAGATCAAAGGCAAATTGACCTGCTTATAGTTTGTTTAATAAATAGCTATGTAACCCTTCCCAAGTTGATGATTTAACAGATTCGGAACTCATGGTGCCGGATTATCGGAACGGATCGGGAGTTCAAAGAATTTTTTGATATTGTCACAGCTGATAGTAAATGGAAAGGGATTAAAGTGGAGCGCCTGAACCAACACTCATCAGGGAAGACCTGCACACGTGATGTGTATGGAGTACAATGTATACGGCATTGATTGTTGCTGTAGGTTTCTGCATCGCTATACTCCCTTTTGCAGACAAAGTCACTTGTGCCTGGACGTTACGTGGTTTACCTGCGGCCATATGGGCTGGAAGGAAAACTTGACCGGTTGCCATTGGGAATCTTAATGCTTCTTCTCTGCCGTCTTTTTGTACATGTCCCGCACAACGTCCACCCTTTAGCATTACTCACCCCTTTCATCAGACTGCATCTGTGCCTCCAGGTCCTCGGGGGACACGTAGAAGTCTGTCTCTTCTCCTTCGGGGGGCCGTGGTTTACACTTTCCACAGCAGCAATTACAGCAACAGCAGAGACAGCAGCAGCAGTAACATCCGGTGATCAGGCCGCAGAACATGAAAAGAGCCTGAGGAGACAAGCAAAAGTCACAGCTATACATAGCACTGAATATATAGAGCCTGGGGAGACAAGCAAAAGTCACATACAGCCCCCAGAGGTGTAAGGACCAGAGACTGCAGCTATACAGAGTGCTCAATATATAGAGCCTGGGGAGACCAGGGAGACAGCTATACATAGCACTCAATATATAGAGCCTGGGGAGACCAGGGAGACAGCTATACGTAGCACTCAATATATAGAGCCTGGGAAGACAGCTATACATAGCACTCAATATATAGAGCCTGGGAAGACAGCTATACATAGCACTCAATATATATAGAGCCTGGGAAGACAGCTATACGTAGCACTCAATATATAGAGCCTGGGAAGACAGCTATACATAGCACTCAATATATAGAGCCTGGGGAGACAGCTATACGTAGAACTCAATATATAGAGCCTGGGAAGACAGCTATACGTAGAACTCAATATATAGAGCCTGGGAAGACCAGGGAGACAGCTATACATAGCACTCAATATATAGAGCCAGGGGAGAAAGCTATACATAACACTCAATATATAGAGCCTGGGGAGACCAGGGAGACAGCTATACGTAGCACTCTATATATAGAGCCTGGGGAGACCGCTATACATAGCACTCAATATATAGAGCCTGGGGAGACAGCTATACATAGCACTCAATATATAGAGCCTGGGGAGACAGCTATACATAGCACTCAATATATAGAGCCAAGGGAGACAGCTATACATAGCACTCAATATATAGAGACTGGGGAGAAAGCTATACATAGCACTCAATATATAGAGCCTGGGGAGACCAGGGAGACAGCTATACATAGCACTCAATATATAGAGCCTGGGGAGACCAGGGAGACAGCTATACGTAGCACTCAATATATAGAGCCTGGGAAGACAGCTATACATAGCACTCAATATATAGAGCCTGGGAAGACAGCTATACATAGCACTCAATATATAGAGCCTGGGGAGACAGCTATACGTAGAACTCAATATATAGAGCCTGGGAAGACAGCTATACGTAGAACTCAATATATAGAGCCTGGGAAGACCAGGGAGACAGCTATACATAGCACTCAATATATAGAGCCAGGGGAGAAAGCTATACATAACACTCAATATATAGAGACTGGGGAGAAAGCTATACATAACACTCAATATATAGAGCCTGGGGAGACCAGGGAGACAGCTATACGTAGCACTCTATATATAGAGCCTGGGGAGACAGCTATACATAGCACTCAATATATAGAGCCTGGGGAGACAGCTATACATAGCACTCAATATATAGAGCCAAGGGAGACAGCTATACGTAGAACTCAATATATAGAGCCTGGGAAGACAGCTATACATAGCACTCAATATATAGAGCCAGGGGAGAAAGCTATACATAACACTCAATATATAGAGCCTGGGGAGACCAGGGAGACCGCTATACGTAGCACTCTATATATAGAGCCTGGTGAGAAAGCTATACATAACACTCAATATATAGAGCCTGGGGAGACAGCTATACATAACACTCAATATATAGAGCCTGGGGAGACCAGGGAGACCGCTATACGTAGCACTCTATATATAGAGCCTGGTGAGAAAGCTATACATAACACTCAATATATAGAGCCTGGGGAGACCAGGGAGACCGCTATACGTAGCACTCTATATATAGAGCCTGGTGAGAAAGCTATACATAACACTCAATATATAGAACATGGGGAGACAAGCAAAAGTCACATACAGCCCCCAGAGGTGTAAGGACCAGAAACTGCAGCTATACAGAGTGCTCAATATATAGAGCCAAGGGAGACAGCTATACATAGCACTCAATATATAGAGCCTGGGGAGACAGCTATACATAACACTCAATATATAGAGCCTGGGGAGACCAGGGAGACCGCTATACGTAGCACTCTATATATAGAGCCTGGTGAGAAAGCTATACATAACACTCAATATATAGAGCCTGGGGAGACCAGGGAGACCGCTATACGTAGCACTCTATATATAGAGCCTGGGGAGACCGCTATACATAGCACTCAATATATAGAGCCTGGGGAGACAGCTATACATAGCACTCAATATATAGAACATGGGGAGACAAGCAAAAGTCACATACAGCCCCCAGAGGTGTAAGGACCAGAGACTGCAGCTATACAGAGTGCTCAATATATAGAGCCTGGGGAGACAGCTATACGTAGCACTCTATATATAGAGCCTGGGGAGACAGCTATACATAGCACTCTATATATAGAGCCTGGGGAGACAGCTATACATAGGACTCTATATATAGAGCCTGGGGAGACCGCTATACATAGCACTCTATATATAGAGCCTGGGGAGACCGCTATACATAGCACTCTATATATAGAGCCTGGGGAGACCGCTATACGTAGCACTCTATATATAGAGCCAGGGGAGACAGCTATACGTAGAACTCTATATATAGAGCCAGGGGAGACAGCTATACATAGCACTCAATATATAGATATTCAACAATACTGTACAAAAACAGCTCTTAAATAACCAGTACATAAATATGTAATCACTGGATAAGGGGTACAGATAAAAAGTGAAAGAAAGATCAAAGATCCAGATTGAAATCAAATACCAACCCGTATTATGCATATTTGCCCCTCAACAAGACAAACCACAGACCACAACCAAGGGGTATCGAGAGCCAGGGGAGACCAGGGAGACAGCTATACATAGCACTCAATATAGAGAGACTGGGGGAGACCAGGGAGACAGCTATACATAGCACTCAATATAGAGAGACTGGGGGAGACCAGGGAGACAGCTATACATAGCACTCAATATAGAGAGACTGGGGGAGACCAGGGATACAGCTATACATAGCACTCAATATAGAGAGACTGGGGGAGACCAGGGATACAGCTATACATAGCACTCAATATAGAGAGACTGGGGGAGACCAGGGAGACAGCTATACATAGCACTCAATATAGAGAGACTGGGGGAGACCAGGGAGACAGCTATACATAGCACGCAATATAGAGAGACTGGGGGAGACCAGGGAGACAGCTATACATAGCACGCAATATAGAGAGACTGGGGGAGACCAGGGAGACAGCTATACATAGCACTCAATATAGAGAGACTGGGGGAGACCAGGGATACAGCTATACATAGCACTCAATATAGAGAGACTGGGGGAGACCCGGGAGACAGCTATACATAGCACTCAATATAGAGAGACTGGGGGAGACCCGGGAGACAGCTATACATAGCACTCAATATAGAGAGACTGGGGGAGACCAGGGAGACAGCTATACATAGCACTCAATATAGAGAGACTGGGGGAGACCAGGGAGACAGCTATACATAGCACTCAATATAGAGAGACTGGGGGAGACAGCTATACATAGCACTCAATATAGAGAGACTGGGGGAGACCAGGGATACAGCTATACATAGAACTCAATATAGAGAGACTGGGGGAGACCAGGGAGACCGCTATACATAGCACTCAATATAGAGAGACTGGGGGAGACCCGGGAGACAGCTATACATAGCACTCAATATAGAGAGACTGGGGGAGACCCGGGAGACAGCTATACATAGCACTCAATATAGAGAGACTGGGGGAGACCCGGGAGACAGCTATACATAGCACTCAATATAGAGAGACTGGGGGAGACCCGGGAGACAGCTATACATAGCACTCAATATAGAGAGACTGGGGGAGACCAGGGAGACAGCTATACATAGCACTCAATATAGAGAGACTGGGGGAGACAGCTATACATTGCACTCAATATAGAGAGACTGGGGGAGACAGCTATACATAGCACTCAATATAGAGAGACTGGGGGAGACCCGGGAGACAGCTATACATAGCACTCAATATATAGAGACTGGGGGAGACCCGGGAGACAGCTATACATAGCACTCAATTATAGAGAGACTGGGGGAGACCGCTATACATAGAACTCAATATATAGAGCCTGGAGACAGCTATACATAGCACTCAATATAGAGAGACTGGGGGAGACAGCTATACATAGCACTCAATATAGAGAGACTGGGGGAGACCCGGGAGACAGCTATACATAGCACTCAATATAGAGAGACTGGGGGAGACCCGGGAGACAGCTATACATAGCACTCAATATAGAGAGACTGGGGGAGACCCGGGAGACAGCTATACATAGCACTCAATTATAGAGAGACTGGGGGAGACCGCTATACATAGAACTCAATATATAGAGCCTGGAGACAGCTATACATAGCACTCAATATAGAGAGACTGGGGGAGACAGCTATACATAGCACTCAATATAGAGACTGGGGGAGACCCGGGAGACAGCTATACATAGCACTCAATATAGAGAGACTGGGGGAGACCCGGGAGACAGCTATACATAGCACTCAATTATAGAGAGACTGGGGGAGACCCGGGAGACAGCTATACATAGCACTCAATATAGAGAGACTGGGGGAGACCCGGGAGACAGCTATACATAGCACTCAATTATAGAGAGACTGGGGGAGACCGCTATACATAGAACTCAATATATAGAGCCTGGAGACAGCTATACATAACACTCAATATATAATCTTTAGGACCTGGCTCTCCACCAGCACGACTTACCTTCGCCCACCAGCTGGACAGCACAAAGTATGTGTTAACATTCTCTTCCCCGAACTGTTCTGCAACGTAGAGGCCGAGTGAGCCGTACTTGTCATAGATATTTCTCTTTGTAGCGTCCGTTAGTATACCGTGCGCATTGTTGATCTCCTTGAATTTCTCGGAGGCTTCTGGATTATCTGGGTTTTTATCTGGATGGTATTTCAATGCTAACTTTCTGCAAGATGCAATAATAAATATATATAACATTTCCTATAACATTGTGACCCCCCCCCCCCCCCATATTATCCAAGAAAGAATCTGCAACGTGTCAACGCCGTTCATTATTTGCTCCCAGCTGCAACTTTGTGGCTCATTAACCGGAGTCTTCCTCAAGACCGGCCCTGGTTACGGATCCAAGATTTTACAACGGAGGTCACAAGAAACCTGGAACGCCACTTACTCCTACATACGGATGCCAAGGGTACTGTCCCTTTAAGGGGCCTTCCAGCGTCACGAAAATAAAGCTTATTCAGCAACTTTCTAATATACTTTGCGTTTCAGTTCCTCACCAATCTGAAGATCTATATTTGCTGTCAACGAATTTAACTTTCTTGCTGAAAAACCTTCTACTTCTCAGGCTGAAAAACCTACTTCTCACAGCGGAGCGGTTGCTACAGTTGTGTCCAATCTAGACAATCCTCTGTGAAGTACATTCTGATACATTTCACCTGTGCTGATACATTGTAACAAACTACAACAAAATAAGAAAAGGAGAGAGATCTGGGTTGCTTATGTATTTAGCTCACGTAGAACGTTCTAAACCGGATAAAAAAGTAGCAAACCCTCCGCTGTGAAAAGTATCAGGTCTATGTGGGTCCCTTAACAAGAATGTTCCATTCACTGTGAACAAGCAGAGATCTTGGAATACACAAAGCATATTAGAAAGTTGCCGTACTCCTCATGATATAATAAATTTACATGGAAACCTCGAATAAGAAGCAGCTTTGTAAATGTATAACAAATCCCTTTACAACCGTTGTCCGTGATTAGAAAAACATGGCTGCTTCCTTCCAAAAACAGCGCCACACCTGCCCACAGGTTGTGTCCGGTATTGCAGCTCAATTCCATTAACCTCAATGGAGCTGCAGTACCAGACACAACCATGAACAAGTGTGGCACTGTTTCTGCAACTAAGCAGTCATGTTTTTCTAATCCTGAACAACCCCTATGAAGCTATTTGAGTGACATCAGCATATATGCGGGGTGAGGCATAGCTCTAAAGGGGGTTTTACACTGGACGATTATCGGGCAGATGAGCGTTCATAGAACGCTCGTTGCCGATTAATTGCCTTGTGTAAAAAGGGCAGCGATCAGCAGATGAACGGGAAAACGCTCGATCATCTGCCGGTCGTATCGTTTTAAGAAAGTAAAATATTCTGGTTGTCGGCAGCGCATCTTGGTGTGTAAACCGGGAGACGCGCTGCCGACATGGTTATAATGTATGAGGACGAGCGATCAGAGTAACGAGCGCTCGTCCCCATCCATAGCTCCATGTGACCGGAGCAAACGAGCGTCGATCAACCATGATTCGCTGCAGCGGCCGCTTATTGGCCGGTGTAAAAGGCCCTTTACCCACCGGTAACATCTTTTGATGTCATCAGATGTGGCATTCTTATCCAGTCCTAGAACATGATACAGGGATTCTCCGGAGGTAGAGAGGGAGCGCTGCCGTTGGTCCGCCATCTTTTGTCACTAAAAAGAAGAAGGAGAGTATTAGTTATCTTGGACGGACGAGAAGAAAAAATAAATAAACAAAGATGTCTGTCAAAGGCCGAATATTCTACAAACAATGACAAATCATAACATCCCCTACACCCGTACGTCTGAGAGGAGCAGCGTCTCTACTTCTCCACTCACACTTCAAGTTAGTCAATGTTTGACAAGTCCCCCATTTAACGAGAAGACGCACAGGTTCAGCCAGTCCAACCCGTGTCCTGTTATCAGTGCATCAAAAGGGTTGTATGAGGTTAGAAAAACATGGCTGCTTTCTAGCAGAAACAGCGCCACTTTTGTTTAGGAGACGTGTCCGGTATTGCAGCTCAGCTTTATAAGTGAATGGAACGGAGCTGCAATACCAGACACAGCTCATGGACAAAAGTGGCGCTGTTTCTGGAAGAAAGCTTCCATGTTTTTCTAACTTCATACAACTAATTTAAGCTCGAGCAACAAAAAACGCAAAACATGGCGGCCGTATGCATATAAGCAGTCAGACTAGTGGCCTTAGACACTGCAGATGAGACCAGGGACTAGAGCCATAGTGTAAGGACCGAGATGGGAATGTGTCGGATTCATCATAGTCTGTCATTGAGAACAACAATAAAAGGCGACACTACGATAATGTGATGGACAACTAAAGTAGACATGTAAAACGTTAGCAAGATGATCGCCCCTTCGTAGTCTCCCTAACAACCCAATCAGCTTGGCCAGGCACGCATGTTATTTCAACAAGGTCAGAGAGATAAGTGTCTGTCAGAATATGGTGCCGCTTATCGAAAGTGGAGCAAAGATTCAGGCTGGTTGGCCCAAAGACATCAGATAATTAGTGGATTCCACCAAAAAGCACGTGGAAAGGGTCTAAAGCAGGTAGTCCCTTGTGGAAGCCTAGGACTGTGTGGTGAGGGTCAACGTCTTGACCGAAACAATAAGGATCGGCTGGAAAGACCTAAAAATTACCCTGAGGAGTCCGACCATGCTGGCACCTAGATACGACCTTGTCCAAATCAGGTGACAATTCTATAAGGCCTCATGCACACGACCGTAAAAACTCAATTACGGGCCCATGGACTTCTATTGGCCACGGGTACCTCCCCATATGCTTACGGGAAGGTGCCCGTGCCGTTGAAAAAGATAGAACATGTCCTATTTCAGGCCGTAATTACGGCACGGGCAGCCCATAGAAGTCAATGGGGCACCCGTAATTACGGGAGCGTTGCTAGGCGACGTCAGTAAATAGTCACTGTCCAGGGTGCTGAAAGAGTTAAGCGATCGGCACCCTGGACAGTGACTACCGATCACAATATACATCAACCTGTAAATAAAAGACGTTCATACTTACCGAGAACTCCCTGTTTCTGTCTCCAGTCCAGCCTCCCGGGATGACGTTTCAGACCATGTGACCGCTGCAGCCAATCACAGGCCAATCACAGGCTGCAGCGGTCACATGGACTACCGTGTCACCCAGGGAGGTCGTACTGGATGTCAGGAGAGGGACGCGTCACCAAGACAACGGCCGGTAAGTATGAATTTCTTTTACTTTTATTACGGAAAGGGCTGCCCCTTCTCTTTATCCTGCACTGATAGAGAGAAGGGGCTGCCGATTAGTGCAGTGCAATTTTGCAGCCAAAAACGTGCCCGTAAATACTGGTGCAATACAGGTCGAATACGTGTGACCAAGGACCCGTATTTATGCCAGTATTTACGGGTGGACAAAAATACGGTCGTGTGCATGAGGCCTAAGGCAGTAGTCTTCATCATCTGGCTATACAGGTGTTGCAAAACTACAACTCCCAGCATGTCCTGACAGCCAATGGTTGGAGACACTGATCTGTTCCATAATATTTGCATAGATGCAAACAAACAGAAGGCAGCAATAAAACCAAAAGCACGGCTGGGTAACACGTGGCCATCGTCATTGTGCCGGAATTCGGAGAAAAGCGGCATAAACAAGGCGGCAGCAAGTAGGCAGTGACGAGGAGTCAGTACGAGGGACAAATGTCCTCACACAGTTAAATCCCCTCGGGAAGAGCCCTTTCTAATACACTGTGATCTCCCCTCCTCCCCACCATCTGCTGCTCAGTACGTTCTCTCTTTAATGGTCTGCGGGGTCGGAGGTGAGAGGACGCCATCACTAGATCCACAGATAATAAGCTCAATAAGCCTTCATCCGTCTGGTAACGCAAGTCTCGTGATTATCGGGAACAGTAGAGGGGTCAAAAGTCATCATCTATAAGGTTTATTATAGACACCCTTCAATCCATAGTCTCTGAGATCGACACAGACAGTAGCAGCCGATCGCCAATCCTCTCCTGCTGAATACAAATCTATGTTCTGCAGTGCGATCAGTGAGACATTGAAACTGCATAAATAACAATTGCTTAAAGGGGGATGTCCAGTCCTATGAAATTCCATCCTCGGGAAAGGCCATCAACATCTGATCGGTCGAGGTCCAACTCCGTCACACCCCCACCGATCACTCAAATGGGAGTAGGCTGTAACGCTGTAAACCACTGCTACAAGTGTAGAGAAAATGTGCAGTAAAGAAAACGAAGGGGAAGAAGAGCTCGTAAAAGTGCTGCGACCCCTTCAAAACCGCTGATCGGTGGGGATCCCGGGAGTCAGACCCCGACAGATCCCGAGAATAGGCCATCAATTTCTTAGAACTGGACAACCCCTATAAAGATACCAATATTAAATCAGAAATCCCAACACAACAGCGGGCATTTGGATGATTTCTGGGGGATCAAGAGAATATGTCCTGTATAAAACAAGAAAGGATTAGAGATCGTCAGATCGCCTTCTCTACTAGGGGATCAAGTTAGAAGAAAAGTAAAGGTGGCTGTGGATATAGGATAAGTATCGCCCCAATGAGTTAATAGACAGGGTTCGCTGTTCAGGATCGTATCTGAGTGGAGAGCGGTTACATGGAGCGTCTCTGGAGGACCTGTCCTGTATTACCCAGACAACACACAGATATAAATGGACACTGTGTAATGCCTCATTTCTCCTGTGGTGGTGCTGCAGGGAAAACACTTACTGCAAGATTCACACACCGATCACAGCGGATTGCTTTGGGTTCCAGCAGGACGACACCTTGTGATCTGCTTATTGTAAAAACACCCTTCTAACAAGAATGGACTGTCCAAAGTGGAGAACCCCTTTAAGTATACTGGGAAGAGAGACCTCTTGTTAGAAAATAAATAAATAATAATAAAAAATTAAAAAAAAAAGGACATTTCAGGGATAACCCTCCTTAGCAAACACAACTAGAACATCCGACAGACGGGCATCGGCCCATGCAACGGCACGAGTATATAAAACACAACATAAAATTATGACAATCCTCCCCCCATGACAATCAATGTTCTGTCTGACCAATTGTATGGGGGGCGATCAATCTCTTATACAGGAAGGGAGTGAAAAGCAAGGTCATTAACCCCTCTGCTGCAAAACTAATAATGCACACAGCAAAGAAACAGTTAAAAAAAAAAATCAATCAAACGCCTGATCCGCTGATGGTGCTGAATTCATGCTAAAAACAGAAGCAAAGGAAACGAGTCCGTAAGAGCAAGACTCACCCAAACCCGGTGCAGTATACCGAATTACAGCCGCGATGTACGAGGCGCGGATGAGGTCAGCCACACATATGGATGGCGAGGTGTCTGGAGATATGTGACATAGCAGTGATCACGGGGGCAGGGAGGTTTCTACACTTCCTCATCACATTGAGTCAGACACTCCCTAGCCTGAAATGGATGATAACAGGGAGCACTAGAGATAGAATAGAAGACAAGGGCGGTATCCCTTAAATAAGGCAATATCATCAGTGCTGCACATATATAATATACCTACGGAGCACAACGTGTTTAAAGGCACGTCTAGTATATTTTACCTATACCAGAGACTAACCATGTGACCTCCACCGATGTATTCATTAACCCGCCAGTGAACTTCCCGCAGAGTATGATCATAAGACAACAACCATAATGATCTTGCCCTTTGATTGTCATTTTTTCCCCTTTGAGTAATTTATGCAGCGGAGAAAGACTGCGATCCCTCGGTTTCAAGATCTCTATTTACTGTCAGTAAATGGGAACCATCTCGTTCACTCAGGATAAATCCCATCCGGACCTCACAGCTGAGTGTTTGTTACAATTGTATCCAGTCTAGACAGTCCTCTGTGAGCTAAACACATCAACAGCAGACATCCTTGCCCTGATAGCTTTACCTGCCAATATCAAACTATGTTCCCGTTTGCGTCATGGCTTCCGTTCATAACAACGGCCTGGGTGGATCTAAACAATGCTCGATGGGCCCCATTGATGCCAAAGTTCCAGTTTTAACAGCAAGAATAGCGCCGCATGCTGCATTATACTTGCGGTCATAGATGATGGAAAGGTCAGCCGAACCGCCGTGTGAACACAACCAAAAATGTACCAGTCTGTAGCTCAGACGATTTGCTTCACAGAGGATAGGATTTAAGCGGGATAGTAGCAAACCCTCAGCTGTGGGAAGTTTTAGCTCCGTGTGCGTTTTCAGCTACTGGATTTATTGTCAGCAAGCAGAGATCTTGAAAATAAGGAACGGAAACACAAAGTATATGAGAAAGTTACAGAAACGTATAAAATCACTAAAGAGCTTGAGTGACCTCTGGAAAAACTGGTGAAGCAACAACTCGCAGTACAGGAAATGTTCATTCTATATTGCCCCGGGTAAGGCCTCATGTACACGACCGTAGTGGCGTGCACTGCCAGGATTGTCACCCGCGGGCCGTGCACATGGCCGCGTTCATTAATTTCTATGAGCCTGGACAGCAAGATGCGGCCGTAATAAGACATGTCCGTTCTTTTTGCGGTCCAGGCTCCTGGGCAATGCCCGGGCGGTGGAAGCCGTGGTCGTGTGCATGGACCCATTGAAATGAATGGGGCCGTAATTCTCTCGCAGATTTGTGGGGAATTGCAGGCCGGAAAAATAAGTTCGTGTGGATGGGGCCTAATACAAAAAAAAACAAAACTGAAAACTAAGGACAAAAAGGGAATAAAAATATATTATAAAGATTCTGGATTTCACATTAAAGGATTTTTTTAAATCCGCCACAACAAACGTTCTCTATAGGGTCCTATTATTTGTTCCAGGCCGGACGGTTACGTCCCCCCACAACAGGTACTTGGACTCTGTGTAGTCCTTTTATGTGTTATTCCTGGTCAGATGACAACCATAAAACGGCAGCCATTAGAGGTGATCACCCAGCTTTCCGCAGGCCCTGAAAAGCACACAGGACTATAGTCAGTCGTCATCTATAAATTTCTTCAACCTGCAGGAATACATGAGATTGTAGCGGCTCAGTCAACCGGTGATTAAACCAAATTAAGGAAAAGGGGGGATCAATATTTCCATTCCTCTATTACAAGGCTGTGGACATTATACAGGACGGGTCTCTGGTTCACTCGTTTTTATTACACAGCAGAGAGCCGGCTGCTGGCAGGAACCCCATGAATCTGCCTTTCGCCAATGTCTGTTTGTCAAGCCACATCGCCTGAAGGGCTGGAGAGGCGAAAGTGAACGCTGAGCTGGAAATCCGTCACCCAAGAGATATCCCGTCGCAGAGCGGTCAGTGGCCGGAGGAAGGAGAGCTACAAGCCCCATTTGTCATGCTGCTGCTCTGCAGCAAGGAAGGGGTTAACACTGGGGTTACGCATCAGCTGGTATGTTTGTGAAAGGAGTTGGGTGGACGGCTGTATGCAAGTCATGTGAGGGAACAGAAAGTGTTAACAACGCAAACGTCTCATATTCCAGTCTGTGGGCAGGCGGTGGAGAGGGCGCAGCCGCACGCGGGGCAGGCGGTGGAGAGGGCGCAGCCGCACGCGGGGCAGGCGGTGGAGAGGGCGCAGCCGCACGCGGGGCAGGCGGTGGAGAGGGCGCAGCCGCACGCGGGGCAGGCGGTGGAGAGGGCGCAGCCGCACGCGGGGCAGGCGGTGGAGAGGGCGCAGCCGCACGCGGGGCAGGCGGTGGAGAGGGCGCAGCCGCACGCGGGGCAGGCGGTGGAGAGGGCGCAGCCGCACGCGGGGCAGGCGGTGGAGAGGGCGCAGCCGCACGCGGGGCAGGCGGTGGAGAGGGCGCAGCCGCACGCGGGGCAGGCGGTGGAGAGGGCGCAGCCGCACGCGGGGCAGGCGGTGGAGAGGGCGCAGCCGCACGCGGGGCAGGCGGTGGAGAGGGCGCAGCCGCACGCGGGGCAGGCGGTGGAGAGGGCGCAGCCGCACGCGGGGCAGGCGGTGGAGAGGGCGCAGCCGCACGCGGGGCAGGCGGTGGAGAGGGCGCAGCCGCACGCGGGGCAGGCGGTGGAGGGCGCGGACGCACGCGGGGAAGGCGGTGGAGAGGGCGCGGACGTACGCGGGGCAGGCGGTGGAGAGGGCGCGGTCGTACGCGGGGCAGGCGGTGGAGAGGGCGCGGCCGTACACGGGGCAGGCGGTGGAGAGGGCGCAGCCGTACACGGGGCAGGCGGTGGAGAGGGCGCAGCCGTATACGGGGCAGGCGGTGGAGAGGGTGCAGCCGTATACAGGGCAGGCGGTGGAGAGGGTGCAGCCGTATACAGGGCAGGCGGTGGAGAGGGTGCAGCCGTATACAGGGCAGGCGGTGGAGAGGGTGCAGCCGTATACAGGGCAGGCGGTGGAGAGGGTGCAGCCGTATACAGGGCAGGCGGTGGAGAGGGTGCAGCCGTATACAGGGCAGGCGGTGGAGAGGGTGCAGCCGTATACAGGGCAGGCGGTGGAGAGGGTGCAGCCGTATACAGGGCAGGCGGTGGAGAGGGTGCAGCCGTATACAGGGCAGGCGGTGGAGAGGGTGCAGCCGTATACAGGGCAGGCGGTGGAGAGGGTGCAGCCGTATACAGGGCAGGCGGTGGAGAGGGTACAGCCGTATACAGGGCAGGCGGTGGAGAGGGTACAGCCGTATACAGGGCAGGCGGTGGAGAGGGTACAGCCGTATACAGGGCAGGCGGTGGAGAGGGTACAGCCGTATACAGGGCAGGCGGTGGAGAGGGTACAGCCGTATACAGGGCAGGCGGTGGAGAGGGTACAGCCGTATACAGGGCAGGCGGTGGAGAGGGTACAGCTGCATATAGGGCAGGCGGTGGAGAGGGTATAGCTGTATACAGGGCAGGCGGCAGAGGGGATATATATGTATGCAGTGCAGGCGGTGGAGAGGGTATAGCTGTATACACTGACAGCACTGGTTAGTATATAGAGATATGCAGTAAAGATGGTGGACAGACTACGAAGTCAGAATAAGAAGTCACGGGTATATATGGCAAGGCGGGTGGAGAGCATATACCTCTATTATATATATGATTAGGTATAGATCGGCACATACAGTAGAAATGCTGCTGTGATAGTAACAGGAACGGATTTGCCATCTACATCGTTTCCAAACACAGAAACGAGAACAACAAGATTCATTATGAAAACAGCGACATTTCCAGCAGATTTACATTCCACATCCACGGAGGAGCCGCGCGCTCTGAAGAATATATATATATATGTAAGAGATTACGGCGCTGGGACTAATTCTACACGAGACACCTCGGTGGGGTTGACTCCAGCTTAGTACATAACCGTTCTACCACGTCACGCTAGCAGCTATTCCAGGAGGCCCCACAGACCGCGGCCGCAGCTCTGCTCACTGGCCATAATCTCAGACCTATATTACGATTTCACCTTCTCTGCGTTCCCCTATTACTCCATGCACAGCAACAGCCCCTTACCAGGGAGGGACCTCCAGCCACGCTCATCCTGAGCCTTCTGGTTCACGAATAAAGGAAAACTTACATTTAGGGCAGTTTTACATGGCCCTAATTTAGAAATCCCACTGCAGTTCAATTTAGGCCAACATAGTGCCCAATAGTGGTGTAAGGTCGGTGCAGTAGATCCAATGGGGGTCGCGGCTGTAATACGGACATTGAAAAGCAGCCATATTATAAGCAGATTTATCTGCCATTCAGATCTGTGAAAAGCTGTGTGATGGGCTAGTGCTGGTCACCCAGAACAACACAGAAACAGCTGAACAGACTATTTTGGCCGGGTTCCCACGTAGCGTAAACGATGCGGAATTTCCGCAACTAAATTCTAGAGATTACGATGTAACCTGTCATTTCAAATGAGATTACGTTTCCCTTGCTGGAATCTCACAGAAAAGATTCACAAGCGTCAGGATTCTGAATAAACATCATGTCCAGGCTGGTAGTGATGTCTATTCATTGTCAGGACACTGCAGTAATGTTATAGTGTGTGTATGTGGCTGCACATAGTGATAACTATATCGCTAGTGCAGTGTAAATGAATGGAGAGGAGTGCATGACGCTCATTGGTCACTGATTGGTCACTGATTGGTCACTGATTGGTCACTGATTGGTCAGCGTCATACACTCCTCTGTACAACGCCCACGTGGTCTACAGTAAAACACGCCCACGTGGGCATTAAGCAACTCATTAGCATAAAGCTAAAAATCGCTCATAAAGTGGTTTAAAATAGATTGTTTTTCTAAATAAGAAGCATTGCTGTCACCTACATTACAGCACCGATCTCCTTATATAGGAGACAGGGCACTTATAATGTGGTGACAGGCACTCAAGGCAAAACAAAACCACTGTAATATCCCTAGTGCAGAGCCTGAGGGGGGGGGGGCCATGAGACTGGGATGAAAAGAACCTCAGAGAGAATTCTTGTGTCATGCTCCACCCCCTCAGGTCCTGCACTGGGATTTTTATTTTGAGAGAAATGTTCATTAAAAGAAAGGAAAATAACCAACTAATAGAAGGATACAACAACTCAGATTTGCACTGATTCCATCACTAGACACATGGCTACCACATTGTATTCTCCACCAATCACAGGAGGCGGCATTAAGGAGCTATGACCTTCTGTAAGATAACACCAAGATCCTTTCACCTATCAGAGCTTAAGATCAACAATCAGATCAGAGTCACAAGAGGAGTATAGAGTGTTTCTCGAAGGCCGAAACGGACGTCATATGACATCAGGTCCATGCGCATGTCTCTATGATGTCACTTCCTCTAAAGTGACCCATTTCCAATATGCCATTTATATAAGCAGCGTCTGCCCGTAATTCAGAGGGTCTTCAGATGACGAGTGAGGACACAGCGATAAGCAGCGCCGAACGTCTGGAAGATCTGAAAGCAATTCCTTATTGCCAAACAGTGTGAGGCGCAAGTAATGAAATCCTCCGCCGACACCCCCACCCCCCCCCCCGATCGCTTAATTGTAAATCTCACCAACTCTGACACTTACACGGGTGCAAGAAAAAAAAGACGAGACTAGGCATTTCCTGCGAGAAATCCTGAAAATGGATTTGGCCGAGAATTTTCTGCAGAAGTCACTTATTATTTTGGCGCG
The DNA here is from genome assembly GCF_050947455.1 of Rhinoderma darwinii. Taxonomy (NCBI): domain Eukaryota; kingdom Metazoa; phylum Chordata; class Amphibia; order Anura; family Rhinodermatidae; genus Rhinoderma; species Rhinoderma darwinii. The sequence goes on along the minus strand of NC_134699.1, from coordinate 7,361,161 downwards.
GTTTTGCAGCAGAACAGCTGCGCTTCTGCATACGGATAAGCCTCATACAATAATCTGCGTGTGGCTACCAGACACTGTATTCACAGTCGACTACACTGCGGAAACCACGTCAAGAAGTGACGTCACTTTTTTCAGATAGCAATTTCGCCTGCTGAAAATTCCACTACTTGGAGACAATAGGAGGCTTTTTTTTTTTACAAGCGTTCTATCAGTGACACTCCGACATGGAAAAAGTAGCAGAATCGCCGTGAACATTGCACCGTGTGAACAAGGCCTAAGGAGACCATCCTAGATGTGTAAGATGTTATACATAAGAATTAATTTTTTTTCATTCTCTGATGCATATAAAATAAATAAAGCAAGTCTTGCTTAAAGAGGCTCTGTCACCAGATTTTGCAGCCCCTATATCCTATTGCAGCAGATCGGCGCTGCAATGTAGATAAGAGTAACGTTTTTATTTTTAAAAAACTAGCATTTTTGGCCAAGTTATGACCATTTTTGTAGTTATGCAAATGAGGCTTGCAAATGTCCAACTGGGCGTGTTGAAAAGTAAAAGTACAACTGGGCGTGTATTATGTGCGTACATCGGGGCGTGTTTACTACTATTACAAGCTGGCCGTTCTGATGAGAAGTATCATCCACTTCTCTTCAGAACGCCCAGCTTCTGGCAGATCACGCTGTGTCGTCACTCGTCTGACACGATGCAGGACCTGTGAGTGACGTCACAGCGTGATCTCTCGAGAACACGCTGTGTGTCTGCACTGCCAGAAGCTGGGCGTTGTGAAGAGAAGTGGATGATACTTCTCATCAGAACGCCCAGCTAGTAAAAGTAGTAAACACGCCCCGATGTACGCACATAATACACGCCCACTTGGACTTTTGCAAGCCTCATTTGCATAAATACAAAAATGGTCATAACTTGGCCAAAAATGCTCGTTTTTTAAAAATAAAAACGTTACTGTAATCTACATTGCAGCGCCGATCTGCTGCAATAGCAGATAGGGGTTGCAAAATCTGGTGACAGAGCCTCTTTAAATAGCTCCTAAAGTTGTGAGTCTACAGCACCTATGTAGACCTAGGTGTCTCCATGGTTACAGACTACAAACATACCTTGTGTAGTCTGATCCAGAAGTCATGTGTTACTCCACTCCCTCATTCCTCTTCTTGATTACCTATAGCCATAGTCGCCAACCTGTGGCTCTCCAGCTGTTGCAAAACAACAACTCCCAGCATGCAGATTGAGAGATACAGGTTGTAGTAGACCAATGATCTCCAGAGAGTAGAAAAGAAGTCAGTGGGAGCGGAGTATCAGACATCGGACTTTCACTTTCAAAGAAACACGTGACGTTATGTACAGCATACATATTTCGAGATATTTAAAGGGCCACTCCACTTTAAGCAGCTTATAAAAGTGCGGCAGCATTATAAGGAGAATATCACTCACACATACCGATGCAAATGTTTCTGGAGATTCTCAGCTCTGGAGAGAACATCACAGCCTAATATGGCTGACAACAGAGGATAATAGATTGTATTCAACTGCACAGAAAATGGAATTAAATCTATACCGCAGAGTTCACGTCCCTTTTAAAGGGGTTGGCAGAACTTGACAATCCCTTTAAAATACCATATTAGGGTAAACTGCGCTATCCGTCACTCTGGAGGACCCAGCGCATTTGAGAATTGCACGAAGAGCCCATTGATTTCCTGAGTAATGCTTCCTCCCCCTGCAGCCATATTGCTTTCCCCAGCAATAACAGCTCATCCCATTAGCAGGGCCCCGCAATCAGCTAATAGGCGTAATCTACACATGCTGCAAAATAAAAATGGAGAACGGTATGAAGCGCCTCAAGACCAGGAGCGGGACTCCGCTTAAGCCTCATGCAGACGACAGTATTTTCATCTATCCCGAAATACTGACCGTAAATACGGATCAGTAGGCATCCATATTTCATCCGTACATACGGAAGGGTGTCCATAAAAACGGTCCGTATTGCATCCGTATTCCATCTGTATATACGGATCCTTACAAAAAGCGGGAGGTTGCAAATGATGTCAAACATGTTGCCTAGCAATGCTTCCGTAAACACTGACTGTTTACGGATGCTCATCAGTAGCCGTCCGTATTTATGGAAGCTTCCATAGATTTCTATGGCACAGTCCTTGCCGTAATTACTGACAAGAATAGGACGGGTTCTCTGATTTTTTTCCAGCACGGACGCCCATCAGTAAAATACTGAAAGGTGTATGTATGTGGCCAATAGAAATGAATGGGTCCGCAATTACTGATGAAAAATACTGTCGTGTGAACGGGGCCTTACCCCTAGAAGCTGCACCCCAGTATATAGTTGTGACATTTAATGGTTCAGAATTTCAGATAAATCTGCACGTTGGGAGTCCCAATGGTGCCGGATTATCAGACTGACCCACCTATCATCTGCGCATCTAATGGCGCAAATTAGTTTTTCTTCTACCCTTCACCCTAAACTTGGGTGCGTCTGTATCTGTATGTGTGAGGGTGTAGGTTTATTGTCACATACGGCTGCCATCTGTCCCCTGCTCCATACGGAACAACGATCACGGACTGGACTGTAATGGAGATTACTGGACTGCACTTATAGTCCGAGCAAACATGAGAACAATATCTCCCCATACATACAATGACGGTGGTGGAAGTAGTCGTCTAGCGGTCACCTGCCGGAGGTGTAAACGGTCTGAAGGGCGTAATATCTACACAACGCACAACTACTCAGCATCACCACAATAGTGAGAATAGAACCACACAGGACAGACGGCGAAATACACCGAGGTGACAGATGGTTCCCTGAGGTGACAAGAGATGGAGATTAGCAAAGTGTATGTAATGTATGTAGGAGTGTGCGAGTGTGTGTGTGCGAGTGTGTGTGTGCGAGTGCGATCGAGTGCGTGCGCGAGTGTGAGTGCGCGAGTGTGAGTGCGCGAGTGTGAGCGAGCGTGTGAGTGAATATATAAGGGCTCGTCCACACACTGCAGAATTGCCGCGTTTTTTCCGCACGCCATTTCAGACGGGAAAAAGCGCAACAGAACAAAGTAGCAGCACAGGGGATAACATTCAACAAATCTCATCCACACGCCGCGTAAAAATTCTGAACCGAAATTGTCCTGCACATCAATTCCTGGTGCGGAAAGTGTGCAGAATTGCTGCGTTTTTCAGATGTCGCCATCCCCCAACATTGTGAAAAACGCAATAAAATACGCACCATTTTCTGCCGTAAAAACGGCAGGAAATGGAAGGTTTTTGCCGCAGGAGAATGTCTGTTTTTCAACGGAATTGCTGCAGAAATTTTCTGCAGTAATTCCGTTGCGCGTGGACAAGCCCTTAGGGTATGTATATAAATGTATGTATGTTAGGACTGGGCAGCTATAAACGACATAAAAATCACGATTAATTGAACATGTAACCTGGATTACAATGAATGATTATTTAGGCCACACCCCTTTTTGCATGCCACGCCATTGAATATATATTCCGAGCCTGATGTATACTACTGGATATAATATGCCCCCAATACTGCCCCCCCCACCCTGTATAATTCCCCCATAGTTCCCCCCCCCACTATAATGCCTCCCATAGTGCCCCCACACTGTATAATTCCCCCATAGTTCCCCCCCCCCACTATAATGCCTCCCATAGTGCCCCCACACAAAGTATAATTCCCCCCACACTATAATGCCTCCCATAGTATAATGCCCCATACAATTCGATGCTCCCATACAGTATAATGAAGTATTAGGCCCCCCCAAACAGCCCCCTCAAAGTATAATACCCCCATAACTGCCCACACACCGTATATTGCCCCCATAACTGCCCACACACCGTATATTGCCCCCATAACTGCCCACACACCGTATATTGCCCCCATAACTGCCCACACACCGTATATTGCCCCCATAACTGCCCACACACCGTATATTGCCCCCATAACTGCCCACACACCGTATATTGCCCCCATAACTGCCCACACACCGTATATTGCCCCCATAACTGCCCACACACCGTATATTGCCCCCATAACTGCCCACACACCGTATATTGCCCCCATAACTGCCCACACACCGTATATTGCCCCCATAGCTGCCTCCTCGCAGTGTAATAAAATTAATAACATACACCTAACCACAATCCAGCAGCACCAGTCAAAGTTGTGGATGGGTGCGCGCCCTGGGAGCTGGATCACTGCTCCAAATCCAAGTATAGTCGTCCAAAGACAGGCAGCGCTCCAAGTATAAGTGAAAAAAGCTCCATACGCTGAGCCGAAACGTTGCACAAGGGCTAAATAAAAGCCATTTTTTCACTTAAACTTGGAGTGCTGCCTGTCTTTGGACGACTATACGATAGATAGAGATATGAGATAGATAGATATGAGATAGATAGATAGATAGATAGATAGATAGATAGATAGATAGATAGATAGATAGATATGAGAGAGATAGATATGAGAGAGATAGATATGAGATAGATAGATAGATAGATAGATATGAGATAGATAGATAGATATGAGAGAGATAGATATGAGAGAGATAGATATGAGATAGATAGATAGATAGATAGATAGATATGAGATAGATAGATAGATATGAGATAGATAGATATGAGAGAGATAGATATGAGATAGATAGATAGATAGATAGATAGATAGATATGAGAGAGATAGATATGAGAGAGATAGATATGAGATAGATAGATATGAGATAGATAGATATGAGATAGATAGATATGAGATAGATAGATATTAGATAGATATGAGATAGATAGATATGAGATAGATAGATAGATAGATATGAGATAGATAGATAGATAGATATGAGATAGATAGATAGATAGATATGAGATAGATAGATAGATAGATAGATAGATAGATAGATAGATAGATAGATTCTAATACATAACATAGTAGATGATGATAGATGATAGATAGATAGATAGATAGATAGATAGATATGAGATAGATAGATATGAGATAGATAGATATGAGATAGATAGATATGAGATAGATAGATATGAGATAGATAGATAGATAGATAGATAGATAGATAGATAGATAGATAGATAGATTCTAATACATAACATAGTAGATGATGATAGATGATAGATAGATAGATAGATATGAGATAGATAGATATGAGATAGATAGATATGAGATAGATAGATATGAGATAGATAGATATGAGATAGATAGATATGAGATAGATAGATATGAGATAGATAGATATGAGATAGATAGATATGAGATAGATAGATATGAGATAGATAGATATGAGATAGATAGATATGAGATAGATAGATATGAGATAGATAGATATGAGATAGATAGATATGAGATAGATAGAGAGATAGAGAGATAGAGAGATAGAGAGATAGATAGATAGATAGATAGATAGATAGATAGATAGATAGATAGATAGATAGATAGATAGATAGATAGATAGATAGATAGATATGAGATGGATAGATATGAGATGGATAGATATGAGATGGATAGATAGATAAATTTCCTTCCACAGACATGAATAGACGTTATGAGCCGGCAGTAGATGTTGCGGTGCATCGTGTACAGTCCGGTATATAGATATATAATAGACACATCACGACACGCAGCCGTTATATACACTACACATTATATGATTGTCAATGACCGTCCGTGTGGCCGGGAAATACAGAGATGGAAATCAATGGAGATTATGGATGATGACTATATTTAGCCGCCCCACCCCCTCTTCATCCAGCCTCATCACCCAGCAGCCCGTATGTCCCTCCCCGGTAGGCTTTTACCCGCAGTACGCGGCTCCCCGCCACCATCCCCGGTTCTCTCACCTCTCCCCGGTGCCGCTCGGTTCGGCTCGGTCACGTCTCGTCAGTCAGACGCAGAGGGGGCGGTGCGCGCGCGGGACAAGCAGTGACGTCACTTAGGACCGCAGAATGCGCGCACCCGGAAGTGAGGGAATCAGGGGACGCGCACAGGGGTTCCCGGGGGCGGGAAAAGCTGTATGAGGAGGAAGATGTGAGTGCGGCGATGACTGAGAGGAGGAGGAGGCAGAAGCTGAGGGGGGAGGAGGCAGAAGCTGAGGGGGAGGAGGCAGACACTGAGGGGGAGGAGGCAGTCACTGAGGGGCTGGCACCGGGAAAGCGAGGAATGAGAGATATAGGGAATGAGGCAGGTGGTGGATGAAGTAATGGGGCGAGTAAAGGGAAGGCATATAACGGGGCAGATAAATGAGGAGGGGTCAGTAAAGGAGGAGATAAACCGAGGAGGGGTCGGTAATGGGGCAGATGAATGAGGAGGGGTCAGTAAAGGAGGAGATAAACCGAGGAGGGGTCGGTAATGGGGCAGATGAATGAGGAGGGGTCAGTAAAGGAGGAGATAAACCGAGGAGGGGTCGGTAATGGGGCAGATAAATGAGGAGGGGTCAGTAAAGGAGGAGATAAACCGAGGAGGGGTCGGTAATGGGGCAGATGAATGAGGAGGGGTCGGTAATGGGGCAGATAAATGAGGAGGGGTCGGTAATGGGGCAGATAAATGAGGAGGGGTCGGTAATGGGGCAGATAAATGAGGAGGGGTCGGTAAAGGAGGAGATAAATGAGGAGGGGTCGGTAATGGGGCAGATAAATGAGGAGGGGTCGGTAATGGGGCAGATAAATGAGGAGGGGTCGGTAATGGGGCAGATGAATGAGGAGGGGTCGGTAATGGGGCAGATAAATGAGGAGGGGTCGGTAATGGGGCAGATAAATGAGGAGCGGTCGGTAATGGGGCAGATAAATGAGGAGGAGTCGGTAATGGGGCAGATAAATGAGGAGGGGTCGGTAATGGGGCAGATAAATGAGGAGGAGTCGGTAATGGGGCAGATAAATGAGGAGGGGTCGGTAATGGGGCAGATAAATGAGGAGGGGTCGGTAAAGGAGGAGATAAATGAGGAGGGGTCGGTAATGGGGCAGATAAATGAGGAGGGGTCGGTAATGGGGCAGATAAATGAGGAGGGGTCGGTAATGGGGCAGATAAATGAGGAGGGGTCGGTAATGGGGCAGATAAATGAGGAGGGGTCGGTAATGGGGCAGATAAATGAGGAGGGGTCGGTAATGGGGCAGATAAATGAGGAGGGGTCGGTAATGGGGCAGATAAATGAGGAGGGGTCGGTAATGGGGCAGATGAATGAGGAGGGGTCGGTAATGGGGCAGATAAATGAGGAGGGGTCGGTAATGGGGCAGATAAATGAGGAGCGGTCGGTAATGGGGCAGATAAATGAGGAGGAGTCGGTAATGGGGCAGATAAATGAGGAGGGGTCGGTAATGGGGCAGATAAATGAGGAGGAGTCGGTAATGGGGCAGATAAATGAGGAGGGGTCGGTAATGGGGCAGATAAATGAGGAGGAGTCGGTAATGGGGCAGATAAATGAGGAGGGGTCGGTAATGGGGCAGATAAATGAGGAGGGGTCGGTAATGGGGCAGATAAATGAGGAGGGGTCGGTAATGGGGCAGATAAATGAGGAGGGGTCGGTAATGGGGCAGATAAATGAGGAGGAGTCGGTAATGGGGCAGATAAATGAGGAGGGGTCGGTAATGGGGCAGATAAATGAGGAGGGGTCGGTAATGGGGCAGATAAATGAGGAGCGGTCGGTAATGGGGCAGATAAATGAGGAGCGGTCGGTAATGGGGCAGATAAATGAGGAGCGGTCGGTAATGGGGCAGATAAATGAGGAGGGGTCCTTTGTTTTCCTGTGGCAGATCCGCAGCGTTATACGGCACCAGCAATGTTTATGAGATTTGACGTGATCTCTTCTACACTTTGCAGAATTTTTCCGCAAAATCCGCAGTGCGTTCATTTATCCGGCGCTTTCGTCTCACAATTGTGTCTGACGAGTTTCTAAAAAAGAAAAAAAAATGCACAAAAATCAGCAAAAAAACGTAAAAATCGCACCTAGAAACAAATCAAAAACACCGTATTGAGTGCAAATTTCATCCGTGGAATTAGCGGCATTTTTGATGCTTTTCCGCTTCTGATTACGCCATGTGTGCGTGTAGCCTCAGGCCTCGTGCACGGATCCCTCACCGTTTTGATGTCCGCATAAAAACTGGATCCCTGTGTCCCTTTTGACCTTCGTTTGTCCATTAAGAAACTCATTAGCATAAATCTAATATAGGTCATATCTCATTCAAAAATGATCGTTTTTCTAAATAGAAAACACTGCTGTAATCTACATTACAGCGCCGATCACATCATGTACAAGAGAGGCCACTTATAATGTGGTGACAGCCTCTTTATTACTAGGACCACTGTTCTCTACATTACAGCGCCGATCACATCATGTACAAGAGAGGCCACTTATAATGTGGTGACAGCCTCTTTATTACTAGGACCACTGTTATCTACATTACAGCGCCGATCACATCATGTACAAGAGAGGCCACTTATAATGTGGTGACAGCCTCTTTATTACTAGGACCACTGTTCTCTACATTACAGCGCCGATCACATCATGTACAATATAGGCCACTTATAATGTGGTGACAGCCTCTTTATTACTAGGACCACTGTTATCTACATTACAGCGCCGATCACATCATGTACAAGAGAGGCCACTTATAATGTGGTGACAGCCTCTTTATTACTAGGACCACTGTTATCTACATTACAGCGCCGATCACATCATGTACAAGATAGGCCACTTATAATGTGGTGACAGAGACTCTTTATTACTAGGACCACTGTTCTCTACATTACAGCGCCGATCACATCATGTACAAGAGAGTCCACTTATAATGTGGTGACAGCCTCTTTATTACTAGGACCACTGTTCTCTACATTACAGCGCCGATCACATCATGTACAATATAGGCCACTTATAATGTGGTGACAGCCTCTTTATTACTAGGACCACTGTTATCTACATTACAGCGCCGATCACATCATGTACAAGAGAGGCCACTTATAATGTGGTGACAGCCTCTTTATTACTAGGACCACTGTTATCTACATTACAGCGCCGATCACATCATGTACAAGAGAGGCCACTTATAATGTGACAGAGACTCTTTATTACTAGGACCACTGTTCTCTACATTACAGGGCTGATCACATCATGTACAATATAGGCCACTCATAATGTGGTGACAGAGACTCTTTATTACTAGGACCACTGTTCTCTACATTACAGCGTCGATCACATCATGTACAATATAGGCCACTCATAATGTGGTGACAGAGACTCTTTATTACTAGGACCACTGTTCTCTACATTACAGCGCCGATCACATCATGTACAAGAGAGGCCACTTATAATGTGGTGACAGAGACTCTTTATTACTAGGACCACTGTTCTCTACATTACAGCGCCGATCACATGATGTACAATATAGGCCACTCATAATGTGGTGACAGAGACTCTTTATTACTAGGACCACTGTTCTCTACATTACAGCGCCAATCACATCATGTACAAGAGAGGCCACTTATAATGTGGTGACAGCCTCTTTATTACTAGGACCACTGTTATCTACATTACAGCGCCGATCACATCATGTACAAGAGAGGCCACTTATAATGTGGTGACAGCCTCTTTATTACTAGGACCACTGTTCTCTACATTACAGCGCCGATCACATCATGTACAATATAGGCCACTTATAATGTGGTGACAGCCTCTTTATTACTAGGACCACTGTTATCTACATTACAGGGCTGATCACATCATGTACAAGATAGGCCACTTATAATGTGGTGACAGAGACTCTTTATTACTAGGACCACTGTTCTCTACATTACAGCGCCGATCACATCATGTACAAGAGAGGCCACTTATAATGTAGTGACAGAGCCTCTAAGTTCCTGCTGGGGAGCACCACCATCTCACGGATTATCCGGGTGACCTGCGAGGCAATCTGGCTAAGGCTCAGGCAGACGGTGATGCCACAGCCAACAGCGGAAGACTAGCTCAAAATTGCCGACGGCTATCTGGATTCAGCGCGGTTTCAAAACTGCATCGGGGCGCTGGACGGAAAGCACATTCGTGTAAGGAAGCCGCCTCGCTCAGGGTCCCGGTACTATAATTATAAGCAGTTGTTCTCTGTATTGCTGGTGGCCTTGGCTGACAGACACTACAGGTTTATAATTGTAGATATCGGGGCCAATGGGAGCACTGCGGATGTTCGCATCTTCTGGGCTTCCGGAACGGGAGAACGGCTTCAAACGAATCAGCTCTCCCTCCCGGAACCCAGACCACTACCAGGATCATCTGGACCGCCAGCCAGGGTCTGATGAAGGTTTTGCACTCTCACCCCGCATCACGCGTCCTTTCCCCTGGCGAGGGTTTGGACAACAGGAGGCAAATTTTTAATTATTGGCTGACACGTGCACGTCGGTATGTGGAGTTCGCCTTCGGGATTTTAACCCATAAATTGAGAGTGCTTATGTCTGCCATCCAGATGGATCCGGACAATGTGACCCTGGTGACACAAGCGTGTGTGATACTACACAACTTCACCAGGATTCACGATGCTTGTTTGGACATGGATCTCGAACGATACAGTTCTGCAGTGGTCCCACTCGATCAGACACTACATAGAAGACCTGGATCATCAGGACCGGCTATCCAGGAAATGTATGCGGACTATTTCCTGACCCCTGAGGGAGCAGTCACCTGGCAGCAGGACTCTCTCCGTGCTGCTCATTAAATATTTTATTTTCTGGAATGTTTATAGTGACTGTATAATACCCCCATACTGTTACTGAATCACACCGCCACACCATAACCACATAGTGACTGTATAATACCCCCATACTGTTACTGAATCACACCGCCACACCATAACCATATAGTGACTGTATAATACCCCCATACTGTCACTGAATCACACCGCCACACCATAACCACATAGTGACTGTATAATACCCCCATACTGTTACTGAATAATACTGCCACACCATAACCACATAGTGACTGTATAATACCCCCATACTGTTACTGAATCACACCGCCACACCATAACCATATGGTGACTGTATAATACCCCCATACTGTTACTGAATAATACTGCCACACCATAACCACATAGTGACTGTATAATACCCCCATACTGTTACTGAATCACACCGCCACACCATAACCATATAGTGACTGTATAATACCCCCATACTGTTACTGAATAATTCCGCCACACCATAACCACATAGTGACTGTATAATACCCCCATACTGTTACTGAATCACACCGCCACACCATAACCACATAGTGACTGTATAATACCCCCATACTGTTACTGAATAACACCGCCACACCATAACCACATAGTGACTGTATAATACCCCATACTGTTACTGAATAATAATACACCATAACCACATAGTGACTGAATAATAACCCCATACTGTTACTGAATAATAGCGCCACACCATAACCACATAGTGACTGAATAATACCACTATACTGATGCTGAATAATACCACCACACCATAATCACAGAGTGACTGAATAATACCACTATACTGATGCTGAATAATACCACCACACCATAATCACATAGTGACTGAATAATAACCCCATGCTGCTACTGAATAATACCTCCATATTATAACCACATAGTGACTGAATAATATCCCCATACTGTTACTGAATCACACCGTCACACCATAACCACAGTGACTGAATAATACCGCCATACTGTTACTGAATAATACCACCACACCATAACCTCATAGTGACTGTATAATACCCCCATACTGTTACTGAATAATACCGCCACACCATAAACACACGGTGACTGAATAATACCCCCGTACTATTACTATATAATACTGCCACACCATAACCACATAGTGACTGAATAATACCCCCGTACTGTTACTATATAATATCTCCACACCATAACCACATAGTGACTGAATAATACCCCATACTGTTACTGAATAATACCACCACACCATAACCTCATAGTGACTGTATAATACCCCCATACTGATACTGAATAATACCGCCACACCATAACCACAGTGAATGAATAATACCCCCATACTGTTACTGAATAATACCGCCACACCATAACCACATAGTGACTGACTAATACCCCCATACTGTTACTGAATAATACCGCCACACCATAACCACAGAGTGACTGAATAATACCGACATACTGTTACTGTATAATACCACCACACCATAACCGCATAGTGACTGAATAATACCCCCATACTGTTACTGAATAATACCGGCACACCATAACCACAGAGTGACTGAATAATACCACCATACTGATACTGAATAATACCACCACACCATAACCGCATAGTGACTGAATAATACCCCCATACTGTTACTGAATAATACCAGCACAGCATAACCACAGTGACTGAATAATACCCCCATACTGATACTGAATAATACCCCCATACTGTTACTGAATAATAACACCACACCATAACCACAGAGTGACTGAATAATACCACCATACTGTTACTGTATAATACCACCACACCATAACCACATAGTGACTGAATAATACCCCCATACTGATACTGAATAATACCGCCACACCATAACCACAGAGTGACTGAATAATACCCCCATACTGTTACTGTATAATACCGCCACACCATAACCACATAGTGACTGAATAATACCCCCATACTGATACTGAATAATACCGCCACACCATAACCACAGAGTGACTGAATAATACCCCCATACTGTTACTGAATAATACTGCCACACCATAACCACATAGTGACTGAATAATACCCCCATACAGTTACTGAATAATATCGCCACACCAATACCACATAGTGACTGAATAATACCCCCATACAGTTACTGAATAATACCGCCACATCATAACCACAGTGACTGAATAATACCCACATACTGTTACTAAATAATACCGCCACACCATAACCACATAATGACTGAATAATACACCCATACTGTTACTGTATAATACTGCCACACCATAACCACATAGTGACTGAATAATACCCCATACTGATACTGAATAATACCGCCACACCATAACCACATAGTGACTGAATAATACCCCAATACTGTTACTGAATAATACCGGCACATCATAACCACAGTGACTGAATAATACCCACATACTGTTACTGAATAATACCGCCACACCATAACCACATAATGACTGAATAATACACCCATACTGTTACTGTATAATACTGCCACACCATAACCACATAGTGACTGAATAATACCCCCATACTGATACTGAATAATACCGCCACACCATAACCACATAGTGACTGAATAATACCCCAATACTGTTACTAAATAATACTGCCACACCATAACCACATAGTGACTGAATAATACCCCAATACGGTTACTAAATAATAACACCACACCATAACCACATAGTGACTGAATAATACCCCAATACTGTTACTAAATAATACTGCCACACCATAACCACATAGTGACTGAATAATACCCCAATACTGTTACTGAATAATACCGCCACACCATAACCACATAGTGACTGAATAATACCCCCATACTGTTACTAAATAATACCGGCACACCATAACCACATAGTGACTGAATAATACCCCAATATTGTTACTAAATAATACTGCCACACCATAACCACATAGTGACTGAATAATACCCCCATACTGTTACTGAATAATACCGCCACACCATAACCACATAGTGACTGAATAATACCCCCATACTGTTACTAAATAATACTGCCACACCATAACCACGTAGTGACTGAATAATACCTCCATACTGTTACTGAATAATACTGCCACACCATAACCACATAGTGACTGAATAATACCCCCATACTGTTACTAAATAATACTGCCACACCATAACCACATAGTGACTGAATAATACCCCCATACTGTTACTAAATAATACTGCCACACCATAACCACATAGTGACTGAATAATACCCCAATACTGTTACTGAATAATAGCGCCACACCATAACCACATAGTGACTGAATAATACCCCCATACAGTTACTGAATAATACCGCCACACCATAACCACAGTGACTGAATAATACCCCCATACAGTTACTGAATAATACCCCCACACCATAATCACATAGTGACTGAATAGGGTTTTTTCACGTGTTGCGTTCATGTTAAAGTTTGTGCTGCAGCAGAAAAAAAAAAAGACATATGACCTCAATGTGTGAATGTAGCCTGAAAGGATCATTAAAATAATTAACTATAATATGGGAATAAAACATCTGTCCTAACAAAACCACAAAAAGGTTGCTTTGATCATGTGGAAAACAAGCCTTCATGTGAAATTTGCTTAGCTGTGCAAATTTGTTAACCCCCAGAGGCAAAGGGTTAATTGTTTATAACTATTTGTGGGTCTAAACATATTTGTTGACATTAAAATATATTTACCTTTTTATTTGCAGATGTAAGATTGTAGTAGCTTGGTGGCATTACAATAAAAATTACCTATTTACATGAGATTTAGGTTATGGAGGACGTTTATAAAAAAAAAAAAACTCATTCCCTGACCGGGAATCGAACCCGGGCCGCGGCGGTGAGAGCGCCGAATCCTAACCACTAGACCACCAGGGAAGTTGCTACACATTAGTAACCTGCAGGGCTAAGTGTTTCAACACAGCTACACATTCTATGGTAGAATCCGTCATTTTTTGTAGACCTGCGATCTCGCTCCGTTCTTAATCCACGCCCACGCTAGCTCGCCCCAGAGACGTGTAGTCGCAGAGCTAGCCTATATTTAACCCATTGTGATCCTGAGCTCTTTGACTACGTTGGATTTACTTTTCTACTTCAGCCTTGTTTTATATCGTTTTTAATTGTATTATATTTATAACACATTTTCATCATGTAAAATTCCGAGTACGGGGGCGGTTTTTCACACTGATGACCTCTCCCCAGGATATTTGATTACACCAGGATGTTGTCCCTGCGTAATACCAGTCTAGTCTGTTCTCTACGAAAACTTTTCTAAGTAACGCCATCAATTTGGAAAGTTATTACACTTGAAAGAAAATTAGGCGTGTTTGTATTTCATAGGACATTGTACCAGGTATGACATCCTAGAGATATATGGAGCATTTAATATATATCAATTTTGTCCAAAGGTACATTACAGTGCCTGATGAAGGTCAGGTTGACCGAAACGTCGCACTTGCCACTGGCATAAAGAAAAAGAACATTTCATCTCCAACTTTGGTGCCGAGTACTTTCTTAGGTTATGTGCACACGATGAGAGGCTTTTACGGCTAAAATGACAGAGTGTTTTCAGGCGAAACCAGCTGCCTCGTTTCACACGTAAAAGCTCCTCCTCGTATTATGCGAGGCGTCTGTGACGCTCGTAAATCTTGAGCTGCTCTTCATTGAGTTCAATGAAGAACGGCTCAAATTACGTTGCAAAGTGTCCCGCATATAATGTATACAAGTGTCCCGCATATAATGTATACAAGTGTCCCGCATATAATGTATACAAGTGTCCCGCATATAATGTATACAAGTGTCCCGCATATAATGTATACAAGTGTCCCGCATATAATGTATACAAGTGTCCCGCATATAATGTATACAAGTGTCCCGCATATAATGTATACAAGTGTCCCGCATATAATGTATACAAGTGTCCCGCATATAATGTATACAAGTGTCCCGCATATAATGTATACAAGTGTCCCGCATATAATGTATACAAGTGTCCCGCATATAATGTATACAAGTGTCCCGCATATAATGTATACAAGCGTCCCGCATATAATGTATAGAAGCGTCCCGCATATAATGTATACAAGCGTCCCGCATATAATGTATACAAGCGTCCCGCATATAATGTATACAAGCGTCCCGCATATAATGTATACAAGCGTCCCGCATATAATGTATACAAGCGTCCCGCATATAATGTATACAAGCGTCCCGCATATAATGTATACAAGCGTCCCGCATATAATGTATACAAGCGTCCCGCATATAATGTATACAAGCGTCCCGCATATAATGTATACAAGCGTCCCGCATATAATGTATACAAGCGTCCCGCATATAATGTATACAAGCGTCCCACATATAATGTATACAAGCGTCCCGCATATAATGTATACAAGCGTCCCGCATATAATGTATACAAGCGTCCCGCATATAATGTATACAAGCGTCCCGCATATAATGTATACAAGCGTCCCGCATATAATGTATAGAAGCGTCCCGCATATAATGTATAGAAGCGTCCCGCATATAATGTATACAAGCGTCCCGCATATAATGTATACAAGCGTCCCGCATATAATGTATACAAGCGTCCCGCATATAATGTATACAAGCGTCCCGCATATAATGTATACAAGCGTCCCGCATATAATGTATAGAAGCGTCCCGCATATAATGTATACAAGCGTCCCGCATATAATGTATACAAGCGTCCCGCATATAATGTATACAAGCGTCCCGCATATAATGTATAGAAGCGTCCCGCATATAATGTATAGAAGCGTCCCGCATATAATGTATATAAGCGTCCCGCATATAATGTATATAAGCGTCCCGCATATAATGTATATAAGCGTCCCGCATATAATGTATATAAGCGTCCCGCATATAATGTATACAAGCGTCCCGCATATAATGTATATAAGCGTCCCGCATATAATGTATATAAGCGTCCCGCATATAATGTATATAAGCGTCCCGCATATAATGTATATAAGCGTCCCGCATATAATGTATATAAGCGTCCCGCATATAATGTATATAAGCGTCCCGCATATAATGTATATAAGCGTCCCGCATATAATGTATAGAAGCGTCCCGCATATAATGTATAGAAGCGTCCCGCATATAATGTATATAAGCGTCCCGCATATAATGTATAGAAGTGTCCCGCATATAATGTATATAAGTGTCCCGCATATAATGTATATAAGTGCCCCGCATATAATGTATATAAGTGTCCCGCATATAATGTATGTGTCCCGCATATAATGTATAGAAGTGCCCTGCATATAATGTATATAAGTGCCCGCATATAATGTATATGTGTCCTGCATATAATGTATATAAGTGTCCCACATATAATGTATATAAGTGTCCCGCATATAATGTATATAAGTGTCCCGCATATAATGTATATAAGTGTCCCGCATATAATGTATATAAGTGTCCCGCATATAATGTATATAAGTGTCCCGCATATAATGTATATAAGTGTCCTGCATATAATGTATATAAGTGTCCCGCATATAATGTATATAAGTGTCCCGCATATAATGTATATAAGTGCCCCGCATATAATGTATATAAGTGCCCCGCATATAATGTATGTGTCCCGCATATAATGTATAGAAGTGCCCTGCATATAATGTATATAAGTGCCCGCATATAATGTATATGTGTCCTGCATATAATGTATATAAGTGTCCCACATATAATGTATATAAGTGTCCCGCATATAATGTATATAAGTGTCCCGCATATAATGTATATAAGTGTCCTGCATATAATGTATATAAGTGTCCCGCATATAATGTATATGTGTCCTGCACTTCTTTTACAGGTCGTCAGCACAGTACGTCGGCAAACACATTCAAATGAATGGGCAGATGTTTGCCGACGTATTGTAGCCCTATTTTCAGACGTAAAACGACGCATAATACGCCTCGTTTACGTCTGAAAATAGGTCGTGTGAACCCAGCCTTACTGTTTTACAATTGGGTTGTGCCCCTACTTGAACTTGTGCTATCGGAATCTCTCCACAGCCACAGGATAGGTCATCACTAAATGATTGGTGGGTGTCCAACACCCGGACCCGATCAGCTGTTCTGGCTGCCCCCAGCATCGGCACTGACCACTGCATAACTTCCCGTGCGGGAGGCAGCCCTTACAGCTGATCGTTGCGGGTTCCGGCTGTCAGACCCCCACCGATCATATACTGGTGACCTATCCTGTGGAAAGGTCATCGGTATGAAAAACCAGCCCATGCCCAGACAACGCCTTTAACATTGCAGTCTGATGAGGCCAAAGGTTAAGGCCGGGTTCTCACGTGATGGATACAATGCATAAAAACCACGCAACGTGTCTGACCTGGAACCTGCAGGACATTCCGTTCCAAAAATCTCACTACATTATGATGTGGTTTTTCGGACGCAATTAAAACTGCGGACGAAAGGCGTTCATACTTACCCTTTCCCCTCCTCTGACGTCCACTCCGGCCTCCCTGGAAGACGTTGCAGGCCACATAACACTGCAGCTTGTGATTGGCAACTGCGACCGTTGCGACCCCTATAGCTACGCCACTGGGACCAAGCAAAACACTTGTGGGGGAATCTGCCACAGTAAAAACATTGAAAAAGTGTACAGGGCAACCATAGCCAGATCATCATAGTATTAGGTTGGGGTTAGATCTCCGGCTTTATACACGTGGCCATATGAGCGCCGCACACTTGATGCCAAAAACGGGTTTAGGCTTCGTTCACATCTACATCGGGCTTTCGCTCATGGGTTCCGTCAGACCTTTCCGTCATGTATGGAACCCATAGCTTCCGTTTGCATTACCATAGATTTCAATGGTAATACTTCCGTTGCAAATGGTTTCCGTTTCGTAATATTTTCTTTTTTTTGACGGTCGACCGCTTTATTGATCCCGCCAAACAACTGAAACCTTACGGAACGGAGACAAAAACAAAAACCATTGGCAACGGAAGCGTTACCATTGAAATCTATGGTAATGCAGACGGAAGATATGGTTTCCGTACATGACGGAAAGGTCTGACGGAACCCATGAATGAAAGCCCGACGCAGATGTGAACGAAGCCTTAGATCCCATTCACATTAACCTTATTTTTTTATTTACATACCATCAAAATAAGTGGAACAAAACAGGACACACACGCGGATTCTACTAGTAAATATTTTATTGACATCGCTCTGCATCCACTGCGGACATAGGGGAAGAACAACGGAAAACCCCTGGGTCCTCCCCTCTTGCAGTGACAGGAGTATGAAGAACGTAAGGCCGGCAGCCGTCAATCCTACAGGTAGTCTCCTCCATCTAGAGAACTCTAACCTCCACTATCCCCCCTCAGTGCTGCGGTAGGCCAGGAGGTAGCCCCCTCTAGTGGATAAATCAGGAGTTTGCAGATGTCAGTACAACTTGAATGCTTTGGTTATACATCACAGTGATAGATTGGAATCCGGACACGATTACACTTAACAATGCCGATAAACAACGAACAGGATGTGAACAGAGGCATAAGACGTGCGCCATTTATTGGCTACTTACTGGAGACCATGTGATCTTTGTAAAGCGAAGGATATATTATGCCATAGAAATTGTCACTTGTTGCTACAGTCCCACATTTTTTGGGAAGCAGTAAGTAGCGCCGGCTTTCTATAAAGTGTGCACCTATTGCCGAAAACAGCCCCTATGGTCGGGCTTGTAAATTAACAAAGTCTCAAAAATTGCGGCCTCCATGTTTTGGGGGGGCTTCAGATATAATTAACCATCGCTTGTACGCAGCAGGACTTAATCCATCTAACTATTAAAGGGTAACTAAACCTTCAAACAACGTCTGACGTGTCATACGTTTTGATTGGTGGGGGTCCGAGCACTGAGACCCCCCCCACCGATCGCTAAAACGAAGCGGCAGAAGTGCTGGCGTGAGCGCCGAGCCGCTTCGTGTCTGTTCGGCTTTTTCCGGAAATCAATGTATCGCAGTTCGGACTCAATAGAAAGTCTATGAGCTCGTACTCCGATCCATCGGCTTTCCGGAAAAAAAGACGATCAGAAACTAAGCGGCTCGGCGCTCACACCAGCACTTCTGCCGCTTCGTTTTAGCGATCGGTGGGGGGGTCTCAGTGCTCGGACCCCAACAATCAAAACTTATGACACGTCAGAAGTTTGTCATAATATTAAAGGGTAAAATACAGATACATCAATTTCTATGGCGCACGGAAACCTTACTATGTATTTACGGGAAGGTGTCCGGGCCATAGAAAGGATCCACCAAAAAACAGAACACGTCGTATTTTTTGAATTTACGGACCAGGCTCCTATACTTCATAATGGGAGCACGGCCCGCAAATAATGGGCACGGCCATGGGCAGAGGGCCTAAGCCAACTTCTGGTATGTCCCTTAAACCTCTTCCTACCGCCACCCAGCAGACGCAATCATCACATCACTCATTCTCTAGGAACTAGTGACAGTATTGAGGCACGAGGCACAAGAAGCCTCCCATCTCAGCCTTCCTGCTGGTTCCTAGCGAGCTGATCGCATACGACGAGCGCCTCCATACTCACATAAGCCTTTTATTTCCGAGTAGCAAAAATGACAATGAAGCGATACGTCCGACATGTACATCTCACAAGCAAAAGCAACAGTTAATGTGACCCCAGAGACAGTGCCAGCAGGGAATACAATCCTATATATGCCTTTATTTTTATATATTTTGTCTTTGCAGCAGAGCAGTTCAAGTATCGGAGAGGTGACAGACGTTAGAAAGCAGTCGCAGGTATAATTCTGCATTCACTTATTTTCCTGCCGGGACACGACATTCTCAGTGTCCGGGATTGAAGTGCAGAAAGCGGCGTAAACCCGAACCCCCGAAACGCAGCAGCCGATGAATCAAAGAAAAAGAAGGAGGAGGAATAGTAGTAAACGTCTGCCCCACAACTGCAGCGTCTGGACCAACTACAAGAGCGCGACTGTGGGGGTCTTACATTGAAGCCCTGCGGGTGGTGTCAGATCTACACCCCTCTATCTGTACCCTCCTCTCCCATAGTGTTTAAAATCTACAAACAAAAATATTCTCAAAGCTACTGCACAATTCTATATGGAGGAGCTTAGTGACGAGCTCTACACTACACCCGAGAAGCAGAGGCGAAACGTGAGTCAATTACCCATTATTTAAAGGGGTTGTCCACTAGCCAATAACTGATGACCTATCCACCGGATAGGTCATCAGTATAGGATTTGTGGGGGTCAGACTACCGGACTCCACACCGATCAGCTGCTCCGATAGCCTGCGGGCACCGGATGTCATTGCACAGTATTCAATGTATGGAGTCGGAAGCAGATGGCTCCGCACGTCACATAGTGGCCGTGCGGCGGAACTGCAGCTCTGCTCCTATTCACTTGAATACTGCAGCTTGGGCGCTATTCCGTGACCGGAACCATCTGCTTCCGGGTTGGACGTCCGGTGCCCGGAGCAGCTGATTGACGCGGGGTCCGGGTGTTGGACCCCCACAGATCATATACTGATGACCTATCCAGTGGACAACCCCTTTAATAGAGGCGTAGGGATCTAGAATTGTCCTAAAGCAAAGAATACACAAACTGGCTCAATGTAGGCCTTATGTTTAGGCATTGTTTAAAAAGGAGCGGTCACGTGAGGCAATCAGTCTGACCTCTGGTGATTCACCACTAGCAGAACTGGCCCGGATAACGAGATAAACGGTTTGTTTTGTGTAAATGGTGCCAAAAGATTTAAAGCGACGCTCCTGTCTCCGGATATAATTATAAATGTGATAGGGTATAAGGAGTTCTATTACCTGGTGCCATGCATTGTGCCCGTCTGCCGTGGATCCGCTGTTTTAGGGTCCTCTCAACATGGCCACAGCGCTTCTCACACGGGAGTCTAAGACACGCCCTCTCTGGTCATTGATTGGACAGAACTGCTCTGCACTGGCCAATACAAGAACAGTGGGAGTGTCTCAGACTCGTAGTCTCAGAAGCGCTGCAGTCATTTTAAGACAACCCAGGGGGAACCCTAAAACGGCGGAGGAGGAGAATCTTGGAGCGACGCTTTGCTTTAGGTACAATTTAACCCTGGACATCCAGTTGTAAAAGAAAAGGTCTGGGAGGGAACGTCCAAATTTTGCGCATCATCATTTCAGGGGCAAAGGTTAGTGTCATTTTGTTTGCTGGCAGCCCCTTTGGGCTTTGAGATGATGCGGTGGTTACGGGACAGAATGGATAAAGAAAGTTGAAGGTGACGAGATGAAGATGATCTAGAACGGGGCCGAATCTTGTGATTTATTGTCTGGAGAGTGCAAATTCTGGCTGCCATTTTCTTCCCCGTCTGTAGATCCCCTGGGCTGGAAACATAAAAAAAAAGACAAATAATTACATAATAGCACCAAACGTAGACCCCATGCACACGACGGTGGCCGGGAATCAGTGTCCGCGATTACGGGAACGGCTGGCGGCTGACAGCCATCCGCACTTGTGGTCCGAGCTCCGATATAAAAGTACGGGAGAACGATCCGTAGTGCATCTGAATTTACGGCTCCGCAAAAAAACGGGGAGGAATCTTAGGTAATCCCGTCGTCCCTTAACAACGCTTCCGCAATTACGGACGGCTACGGCTCCACCTCATTGCGGAAGCGCCTCTATGGGGAGTCCGTGCCACAATTGCGGACAAGTATAAGACAAGTTCTATAATTTGCGGATCATCTCTACGGCACGGACCCACATCCGTAAATATACGGAAAGGCGTCCGTGACCTATAGACATGATTGGCGCTTGGTAGTCGCAGTTGTATCCGGTATTTCATCTTTGACGTATTAATTTAAAGGGGAGCTTGTACCCTTAGTAGGTAGCGGAGTGTCAGATGCTTTTTTGGAGCCTGGACAAACAATCCCTACTTTTCCAGAACTATTTGTCTTAGGCCCCATGCACACGACCGTAGCTTTCACCCGTAATTATGGGTCAGGTAATTGCGGATCCAATCAGAGTTCTACCAGTTTGTAAGAAGCCACGTTCCCCCTCCCGGAGGGTGGCACACTATTTCCCAGCCCTATTGTTGGTACTTACGGAGTTTTTTTAGTGGTCACCAGTATGCGGTCTACTTCAGCTTGACTAGGACTAGGAGGCCCTCATGGTGACCGACTCCCGTAATCGGTCGCAAAAAAACACTTGCGCCAGTTTGGGCATTCTTTGCTTTAGCACAATTATAAATCCCTACGCCTCCGTTAAAGGGGTTGTCCACCCTCAGACAACTGATGACCACCGGATAGGCCATCAGTATATGATCTGTGGGGGTCCGACAACAAGACCCCGCACCGATCAGCTGCTCCGGCTGCCTGCAGGCACCGGATGTCATTGCACACTATGCAGTGTACGGAGCTGGAAGCAGTTGGCTCTGTACATTGCGTAGCGGCCGCGCTGCAGCTCTGCTCCTAATCACTTCAATACTGAGGCTCGGCCGCTATTCCGTGACTGGAGCCATCGGTGTGGGGGTCCGGGTGTCGGACCCTCACCGATCATATACTGATAACCTATCTGGTGGATAGGTCATCAGTCGTCCTGTAGTGGACAACCCCTTTAAGCCAGGGGACTTTAGTCTGAAGCCAGTTTAGGAAGCATCATATGGCATTTAAGGCTACATTCAGACGAGCGTAGCGAACCCCGGACGTGAAAAACGAGCACCGGTGCGGGACGCGTTGTGACGGACCCCCATAGACTGGAGTCTATGGAGGGATGCGTGACACGCAGTAAAATAGGACTTCTCCTATTTTTTCACGGACCCTTCACACAACGGTCGAGTGAACGGCCCCATTAAATACAGGAGTCCGTGTGACGGCCGTTGTTTTAACAGCCGTCGCACGGACGAGATTCCCGCTCGTCTCAATGAGCCCTAATTGATAAGAAATCCAGTGTTGCATCATATATCCCGGTCCTCGTCCACGGATTATAACAACGCCACTTTACCAGGAAGCCGTACGCTGCGATTCCACAATTCTCGTACCTTTATATTCACCACGCGTTCTTCAAAGGATTTGAAGGTGGACGAGTTCCTAGAAAAAAAAAAAATACACGAAAACGGTCACGAATATTAACCCTGTGACATCCAACAATACCGCGATGACTATATTATACACAATTCACCAACACACCAGAGACATTCTTATAATAACGCACGTTATTCCGCGGCGCGGTTTGTTCTGCCTTTCGACCCTTCCCAATGCCGGCGGCGTGCGATACCGACACACAACCCCGTTCATATACAGACCGATAAATACACACACACGCGATCTATAAAGCGCTCGGTGTCACGTGCGTCATGTTAGGCTTTAAGAGATGCCAAGTCAATTACCCCGAAACATTCAGAACATGCAATTAGCGCGTGCACCCCGTGGTTATACGTTACCTCATCGCCGGCATGCTTATGGAGTGGCGGATTGAATAACTGCTACTCGGACGGCATGTGGGAGCAGAAATCAGAGTTAGGGAGGAGAAGAGACGTTGAGCATAGTAAATGTGAACAGCAGCCAAGCAGTCAGTACCCGTCAGCGCAATATACAACTGACGTCCCAGAGACCAGCAATCTAACCGTACGCTGCGCTCTTATTCGAGTCACTAGTTTGGTGCGCGGTATCTGCCAACAATATATATTATATAATGTGCACAGGCGCTGATGAGTAATAGGTAGATTAAAGGGGTTATGTGGGGAGCAAAAATTATTATGCGAGTCCAGTCGCTAATATATATTCCGGTTGCGCGGATTCTGAGATTTTCATAGCGCTGCCGGGGGACCGGATGTCTAGTCGCGCAGTCGTCTCTGATGAGGATACGGCTCTTCGTCATGTGACTCGCTGTACTACTGCTTATACACGGAGTACAGCGGGTCCGGTCACATGACGAGGAGTCGTATCGTCATCGAAGAAAGCAGCGCGACTAGAAATCCGGTCATCGTAATGCAGTACCAGCCTAGTCCATGAGATTCCAGGAAATCTCATGTCCACGCTGCGGTATTTTTCCCGCACGTGAATCGACCTGCGGTGCGGATTTTTAAATCGGAGGCGTCAATTTAACTTGCGTTTCCGCTTGCGAATCCTATCCGCCTAGTGCAGAGGAAAATCGCAAACAAAACGCGCAGCATGAAAACGCCGAGATATACGCATCAAAACCAAAATGTTTTTACCCGCGAAGTCCCTTTAATTCTATAGAATATTCGTTATGAATACGCGATGACTGGACGGATCTGGCTGCTTGTTGCAAACATCAAACCCAAACACCGGACACCACACCACAAATCGTCTTCACTAAAATACCAGAAACGGAGACACACGGACCGCGTGCGGCAAATATTCTATAGATCTAGACCAGACGGTGACAGAACGGTGCGTGGCATGCAGGTATAAAGGGTTAATGTATAACGGACATGTACAAATTAAGTCTAAAAATCGCTGACGCGTTTGATTTTTTTTTAATGTGAAAGCGTCGTATCGCATTTCTCCAGCCGCCGTGGTGCTATCGATGACCTGACCAACGCCCTGCTGTGGATAGAAGGCCGAATTCAGGCGAACGGCGAGGAAACTCCGACGTGAACAATGGTCGTTTTTCACGTCCCCCGTTTTGACAGATCCCCATAGACTCGAGTCTATGGAGGGAATCCGTGAAAACGGAAGAAAATAGGACACGTTCTACTTTTCAACGGACCCTTCATACGGTCTGTTAAAAAAATGGCCGTGGGAACGGCCCCATTGAAATACATGCGTCCGTGTGATGGCCGTTGTTATAATGGCCGTCACATGGACGTATACCGCGGTCGTCGAAATTCTGCTTTAGGCCCCATTCACATCGCGTTTGTGCGTTCGGCCGGGCGTATATGTTTTTAAACACTAAAAAAGTATTGAAGCGTATACATAACTATAATGGGTCAAATGTCGACCAAAATGGCGTCCGTTTCGGTCTAGGTTTGTCGGGGTTTACGTTGAGATAATCTGCTACGCTATTCTGTACTTCAAAAAAAAAGCGTATACGCGACGTAACGGGTTCTTTTGAGCATTGATCTCAATGGACGACGCATGCAAATGTAACGCTATACGTTTATATCCGTTTACATACAGTAAATCTATACGGTTATTTTCTATAAACGTCGTATACTTTTATATTTAGATTTTATCTTCGGAAAAGGGGACGATGTCCTGAATGCATCACAAACCAAACCCGGCAGAGGATGACAACAGAGAGAAATAGCGGTCACTAACTCTGCTGCCAGGCAAAGGTTATGGGTAAAAGTCAAATAAAACGGAGAAGAACATGCAGCACTACAAGGAAACAAGGAGGATGTTATTAGACCACTCATTTCCCTACTAATAGTTCGGGGTAACATGCGGAGCTACAGGGACCAACCAGGAAACGTCTACACCACGAGGGGACATCCTGCATATATGTAATGGAGAACACAGAATAGAGGAGGGGTCCCCTTACCTAAAAGACTGAGAGAAAGGGAGAGCCCTGCGAGGGAATGGAGGAGCAGACAGAAATCAGCACCGGGTATCCCCAAAACCTTCACTGCGAAAACAGAGCACCCCCCCATCCCCTCCTGTAAAGACCAATGTGTCTCCATGGCAACAGACTACAAAAAAAATGTGTGTAGTCATGTATTCAGACTACGCAGAGGGTTTGTTTGTAGTCTGTTGCCATGGAGACAAAGGTCTGCATAGGAGCTGAATGGATGATATTTCATTAACACGGTTTGCAAAATTGCTTCGTTTACTGCCCCCTTTTATATGTAGCTACAGTAGTGTACAAACCCTTTAAACTACCCAGGCATTTTATATTCTGTTGCTGCCGGACTCCCCAGAATTCTGCAAACAGATCAGCCATGTTTGATTTTTACAACCATTCCGTTTGTCCTTTTTGTGTAAATGAGTTTTATTCACTGACTGCAGCAGTTTTGGATCTTACGGTGAGCAGTACAGGAAGGTAAGTAGTGGATTCAGAGAAGTAGGAGCACCCCAAGGTACGCAGACTCTTACCCTCCGATCATCTCCAAAGGCACAAAAGTCGCTCTAGCCACAGCCAGGCTGAAGTGTCCGCAGGTAAACAGACGGGTCAAGTCAGATCAAGTAAAAGTATTAAGGGATCTATTAACATGGCACAATAACAATGTGGAAACGCACGACAGGAGAACATGACGCAACCCAAGGACAAAGCGATCATGATCGGAGACACGGCGAACATTAGTAGCAAGAAAGTTGGCAAACCCAATGATCAGATTTCCATCATTTAAAGTGAAAGAAATAACAGGACGGGTATTAAAGGGGATCTGTCACCAGTTTATTAATTCCCTATCGCCTACCTAATCTAATAGACGCTGTCATGCTGATAATAACTAGTGTGTGATATTTTTTTTCCAAAAACGTTTATTATTTGCAAAGTTATGTTAATTTTTCTAAATATGCGAATTTGGCTATACTTGTCGTATGGGAGGTGACTCTTTCTTTTCACTCTGGGCGGTGTAATGTTTACTGTATGGCGCTGTCCAATCACGGTCATACAGTTCTCCTTTTCCCAGCCCAGCAACACAGCCTGATCATACAGCTTCCATACAGCTTCCATTCCCGACTTTTTCAATTGGTGATACCTCTGGTAATTTCACAGCTAGAACTGTGATGGTGGTATATGAAAGATTAGAATCTCATTATTCTTATGTTACCAGAACCACTGGTCTAGGTGGTCCACAGCCGGAGATATGGCTGTTTAAAGTGATCCCCTTCCCTCCAGCCTCAGTCTCTCACACTGTGTGAAGCAGCTTCAAGCTGATAGGTCAGAGGATGTGAGGTAGCTCCACCTCAGGAGGATCGTTGGTGGTGACACCCACTTGTCTAGTATAACCTCATTTGCATATTTAGAAAAAAGCTCATAACTTCTAAAATAAGAAATGTTTTGGGACACAATTCCCGCCAGTATTATCAGTGTGACAGCGACTATTAGATTAGCCAGGAGACTGGGCATTACTAGTGACAGATGCTCTGGAAAGAAAGTGCCCTAGTTTCCTACGCTGCGGTACATCTACCCCAGGGGGTCCTCAACATGTCTCTAGGGGGTACTTATATTTCATCATGCTGCACTTTTAATATATAGTATACCGTATGATAACTGCCTTGGGGAGACTTTACTGCAATTTATTTGGAGTAGGGGGTACTGGGCTAAAAAAAACAAAAAACATTGAGAAACACCGCTCTATTCTACCCTACTGAGGGCAACATCGCATAAAAAGGGAGACGCGGAGTATGGGATATACAGTTCTCTATGATTTGATTCAGCCTGCGAGTCCCGCTACCCCCGCCCACACAGAGATCCTGCGAGTCCCGCTACCCCCGCCCACAGAGATTCCGCGAGTCCCGCTACCCCCGCCCACACACAGAGATCCCGCTACCCCTGTCCACACAGAGATCCCGCGAGTCCCGCTACCCCCACCCACAGAGATCCCGCGAGTCCCGCTACCCCCGCCCACACAGAGATCCTGCGAGTCCCGCTACCCCCGCCCACAGAGATCCCGCGAGTCCCGCTACCCCCGCCCACACACAGAGATCCCGCTACCCCTGTCCACACAGAGATCCCGCGAGTCCCGCTACCCCCACCCACAGAGATCCCGCGAGTCCCGCTACCCCAGTCCACATAGAGATCCCGCGAGTCCTGCTACCCGTCCACACAGAGATCCCGCGAGTCCCGCTACCCCAGTCCACACAGAGATCCCGCGAGTCCTGCTACCCGTCCACACAGAGATCCCGCGAGTCCCGCTACCCCCGTCCACACACATGGAGCCCGATTGTCCTCCTCCCACCTACACAGAGTGGTTGACCGCTTTCCCAGTATGAGTTTGTATACATATAGACCAGTCAATCACTCTGTATGTTGGGGCGGGGGAGGCAGGACACTCAGGCTCTCTCATATGTAATAATAGATATCCCCCAAATCAGCGTCTCCCCCTCCAGCCTATGTTGCTCTCAGATAGGGTAACGTAGAGGTAGGTCCATTTTACTAATCCTGAAATTTTGCCTGACGTTCCACTTCCGGGGTCACATATAACGTGTCTCTGCTCACGTGGACATAGCGCTAGTTCCTTATAATTTTGCGCCAGGTATTTTCAGGACTTCTGATAACGCTGTTTCTTCTTCTTCTTTGGCAGAGAGCTGGCGCTTTGTAGACCGAGATCCATCACTGGAGGCGTCCAAGACTTCACGTGACCAGCGAGACTCCATGCATTTCACATACGCAGTGATTTTTTTTTCCCCTACCTCCGTTCTTTAGAAAGGCGACAACTACGAGGCCACAACGTCGTACAGAACATGAAGATATGACTAGAAGATATTTTACCTCATGTCCCCCAGTTTCCTGGAGATGGCGGTGCCCATCGTGGACAGAGCGGCAGTGGTTTTCTGCCCGGCAGTAGAGAGAGTCTCTTGAGTCTTCTTGTAGCTGAAATACAAGCAGTGAATATAAATGAACACATCGAGGAGCGGGGTGCAAAATATGTGTCATGTATAAGACCAGGCCTGGACAAATGTACAATTCAGGAGCGGAGGAAGATGTCAACAGCAAAATTGGTGCTGGCTACCTGGCTCCTGGGGCTTTGTCCAAGCCTGATACAGGCAAACAGGGTTTAAAGAGAACCTGTCACTTGGCCAGAAACCTGCGCTAGATTGCCGGCGCCTCGTAGATTCTGCCGCTTTTTTTTTCTTTCTTCTAGCCCCAACCGTTGCAGAGATATCGGTGCCGTTCGTTCTGGTGTCCGATATGCAAATGAGGCCTTTAGCCGTCAAGTGGGCGGTTACCGCTTATCAAGTGACAGGTGTTACCCGCCCACTTGACAGTCAAAGGCCTCATTTGCATATCGGACACCAGAACTAACCGCACCGATATCTCAGCAACGGTTGGGGCTAGAAGAAAAAAAGAAAAAGCGGCAGAATCTGTGAGGCGCCGGCAATTTAACGGAAACGTCGGCTGCAGTTTTTTGGGCAAGTGACAGGTTCTCTTTAAGCAGCTCTGTGACAACCCAGTCATGTTACGTGGAGTCGCGTGTTAGCAAAGCAAATGAAGCAGCAAATGAAGCAGCATGTTAGTATAGTAGGAGCAGCAAGGAAATGAGCAACGTCACCACCCATCACCGGAGCACCCAAATCTACTCCACCTGCGCACACAAAATTCATCCAACTGCAAATACTAGGCGTTCTTCCCACTCTTTTGGGCTTATTCACACGGTGCGGTGTCAAATTGCGGTTAATTGGTGCCATTTGACCACACTGTGCGAAGAAACCCTTCATACAACCGTTCAGACCACATAAGTGTGTGTTCACATGGGCAGGTTTTGTGGCTTTGTTTTGCCGCGATCATCACCAAATCATGGGAAAAAAAAAAAACCTCCGCTGTGGCTATCCAAAATCGTGTAAAAAATGCAGCGTTACAAAAACGCCACAAAGCGTTGGAAAACGAATGGTTTCCAGTACACGTAGCAGTACGCAGTTTTTCGGGAGCGCGGCTTGTACAGGTGAAGCACATTGAAACCATGTGCTTCACCTGTACACGCTACGTGGGCAAAAACGGCACCGCACAACTGCAGCGCAATACCAACATAAGGCCGCTATGTGTACGGGCACTCCGTCCACATTCACACGTCGCGGATTTGTTGCGGATTTTGAGTGCAGATTTTAACCGCCGAAAAAGGGCGAGAGCCGAGTAAAATCCACGACTTGTGAACTCAGCCTCAGGCCCCATGCACACGACCGTAAAATCGCCCGTAATTACGGGCCCATTCATTTCTATGGCCGACGGACACCTTCCCGTATGTCTACGGGCAAGTGTCCGTGCCGTAGAAACCTGCCGAAAAAAATAGGAAACGTCCTATTTTTTTATTTTACGGACCGTCTCCCATACTTTATAATGGGAGCACAGCCCACAAATGTGGGTGACTGTCCGCGGCCGGCTGTACCCGCAATCACGGACCGGGATTACGGCTACGGCCGCGTGCATGGGGCCTTCGTAAGTACGGCTACAAGAACTACTCACATGGTGTGATAAATTCCCATGATTTAGGCCTCATACACACGACCGTGCTGCATTTTACTGTCCGCAAATACGGATCCATAGTCATCCGCAATCATCTGCAAATACAGGATGGTGTCCGTAATTATAGTCCGTAGTGCATCCGTCTTTACGGATCCGCAAAAAAAACAAAAACAGGGCGGAATTTTGCGTAATCCCCTGGCGTGGAATAGCAACGCTTCCGGAAATACGGACGGCTACGGATCCACCTCCTCAGCTGTCGGCAATTACGGAAGCGCTCATAGACGTCTATGGCGAGTCTGCCCCGCTATCGCAAACAGGAATAGGACAGGTTTTATATTTTGCGGATCATTTCTACGGTACGGATACACATCCGTAAAATATACGGAAAGGTGTCCGCGACCTCTAGCAATAAATGGTTCCGCAATTTGATCCGTAATTACGGATGAAAACTCCGGTCGTGTGCCTGGGGCTTTACTTTGCATAAACATTTGGTCCCAGCAGTGATCTAGGGCACAGGGAAGGACGTGTGACGACATACGGGCCGTGCCACAGACAGGAGACGTAACACTCGTCCACACAGGCTGTGCTACAGACAGGGTATATAATCTATATCCACAGAGAGCCATATAAATATATGTACCCAGTCCATATAGCAACCTGTATGCATAAGCTGCAAGTAAACACGTCCGTCCAGACGTCAGATCCCAGGGAAGGCATTTAAGGTCGGGTTCCCACAAGACGGATACGCTGCGCAAAAACCATGCAGCGTATCCGACCTGGAACCCGCAGTACATTCTGTCCGAAAACCGCACCATGCTAAGGTGCATTTTTGTCGAACAAAATTTCCGTTGCGGAAATTGGCTGCAGCGGCGGTCACATGGGATGTAACGTCATCCCAAGAGGCCGGCCTCTGACATCATACAGGCCAGCCTCCAGGGATGACGTATCATCCCATGTGACCGCTGCTGCAGCCTGTGATTGGTTGCAGTGGTCACATGAGATACAACTTCATCCCAGGAGGCCGGACTGCAGGAAGGAGGAGGGCATTCTGGGGGGGCATGATTTTTTTATTTTCCCCCGGAGTTGCGATTTTTGCGACGTAATCGCTGCGATTCCGCCGCCAAAGTCGCAACACTTGGCTTTCTGTTGCGGGTTTTGCATCCACATTGAATTCAATAGGGAAAACCGCAATGGAAAATCAAAGAAAACGCAGCATAAATTGACATGGATTTAAATTCTGAACCACAGTCCAATTTATGAACGTTTACGCTGCGTTTTTTTTCCGCAACGCGGGCCGGAGATTTTCTGAATCTCATCCACTTCGCTGCTGCTGTAAATGCTCCGGAATTTCCGCACAGAATTCTGTTGCGGAAATTACGCAGCGTTTTCGCTGTTTGGGAACCCGGCCTTAGTGGCGCTACATGCACAGATATAAACGGGGGAAATTTCATAAAAGTTTTCATGTCGGATGTGTCGGGGTCATTCCGAGAATGGATTTCATACATGATCCCCGGTACTTCACGCTCCCAAACCACAATCCTATAATAACCGTACGACCAATCAGAGCAGAGTACAAACGACACACACTTCATTCTCACATCCCCTAAGCAAGTGTGGCCCCCCCTACAGTAAGCTGGGAGAACGGCAGATCCAAAATGACTCACACATCAGACTGCGTCACTTTGTCGTTCCACTCGCCAAGTTTCTCTGAGGTTTTAACGTAACTGTAACAAAATGAACACCGGGATCTTAATGAAAGAGCCGTGTGCCGTGCAGAAGACGCCTGCCACTGTGTGAGGGGTAACGGCATGGTGCGTCTCCACATGGCAGGGTGCGGGTGATACAAGACATGCCTAGGCGATCACTGGGGCGGACTGGAAGCTCGCGACTTTAGTATTACAATGGCCGACAACGAAAATTGTGTTGCGGCAATTAAATAAAACTGTCCAAAAACATTGCACAACTGGGGCCCAAAACAAAATCTGTAAAAGGGCCCTCACCGACCATGTGCCGTTTATAATGCTGGTCTCTTCTTATGGGGCCTTTTAGGATCCCTCAGACTCTAGGGCGCAGGTGTGAATGCAATATGTGCACCCCTATAGCTGCGCGATTTTCGTGCGTTTCCACGCATCGCTCCATAGACTCTAGTCTATGGGGGGGGGGGGGTCGGTGAGAACGCGTCCCGCCCCGGTGAAAAACTGCAGTTTCTCACATCCGAGGTTGGCCACGTTCGTGTGAATTGAGCCTTAGGGTGCAAAATATTTTTATAGCAGCTACATAGCTGGTAATGCCAAGTGCAGAGGATGTAAGATCTACAGGGGCTGTAACTTCTACAGGGGCTGTAACTTCTACAGGGGCTGTAACTTCTACAGGGGCTGTAACTTCTACAGGGGCTGTAACTTCTACAGGGGCTGTAACTTCTACAGGGGCTGCAACATCCACAGGGGCTGCAACATCCACAGGGGCTGCAACATCCACAGGGGCTGCAACATCCACAGGGGCTGCAACAGCCACAGGGGCTGCAACAGCCACAGGGGCTGCAACAGCTATAGGGGGCTGTAACAGCTATAGGGGCTGCAACAGCTATAGGGGCTGTAACAGCTATAGGGGCTGTAACATCTATAGGGCTGTAACATCTATAGGGGCTGTAACATCTATAGGGGCTGTAACAGCTATAGGGGCTGCAAGATCTACAGGGGCTGTAAGATCTACAGGGGCTGTAAGATCTACAGGGGCTGTAAGATCTACAGGGGCTGTAAGATCTACAGGGGCTGTAAGATCTACAGGGGCTGTAAGATCTACAGGGGCTGTAAGATCTACAGGGGCTGTAAGATCTACAGGGGCTGTAAGATCTACAGGGGCTGTAAGATCTACAGGGGCTGTAAGATCTACAGGGGCTGTAAGATCTACAGGGGCTGTAAGATCTACAGGGGCTGTAAGATCTACAGGGGCTGTAAGATCTACAGGGGCTGTAAGATCTACAGGGGCTGTAAGATCTACAGGGGCTGTAAGATCTACAGGGGCTGTAAGATCTACAGGGGCTGTAAGATCTACAGGGGCTGTAAGATCTACAGGGGCTGTAAGATCTATAGGGGTCGTAAGATCTATACCCTCCTTGGTAGAGACGTGTGTGAATTAATCCTGTACTTCCGGCTTTGTGATCCCTGCAGGTTCAGAGGTTATGATTTTTTTATTCCTACAGGGGACTCACAATGTGACTCAGGCAGCGGAATACAAATATCATGACCCTGATAAGTACAGACACCTCTTATAATGTATTCTGCTTGTAAGCCCGGGACAGGCATGAGACCCAGAGGGCAGGGCTAATGGAGGTCTTACGAGGGCCGTGTAAACGAGCGCCGATCAATGAGATGGGCCGTTGATCGGCGCTCGTTTGCTCCTTTCCCAAAGGAGCTAGTATGGGGACGAGCGCCCGTTACTCCGATCGCTCGTCCCCATATATTTCTATCATGTTGGCAGCACGAATGACGATATTTTCAGCATTTAAAATGATACAATCAGCCGATGAACGAGCGTTTCCTCGTTCATTGTCTGATCGCTGCCACGTGTAATTATCGGGAACGTTCGTTTTCCGGATAATTGGCCGGTGTAAAAGGTCCCTGATGCTTCGTGAATAATCTTTAGAGGTTATAACATTTCTCTAGGGACGACTCACGCAGTGGACATTTGGACGTCGTGCAGACTCTTCGAGAGGTTGAGCTTGAGTTGGTTTAGAGGGGTCTGTCCCAGCTTTCTCTTTAGCTCTGCTGAATGACGCTCCTTGGCGGCCAGAACCTGACGCAGGGTAAGAATCTCCTCCTCTACCTATAGAAGAAAGACCAGAGACCTCATCACGTGACTGATCGACTGTCTCACATTTGTAATCATCCATGTAAACAACTCCAGATAGATGCCGCAATTTACTACAGATTTAATAGGGTCCTGAAATAATCACTTTAATGAACCCAAATTAATATATTGACCAGTGTAACGTAATCCTCCTTTATATTGCAGTCCATAGTGTGTAATGAACGTTAGATGTATTATAACCCCTGGTAGATGATGTGTGGGTGCAATATCTGAAATAGCCACCAGATGGCAGACTGCTCACATAGGCGGAGGCTATTCCAAGGAGTGACACAAACTTTTTCAATTAAAATTACGTGTGACCGTCACAGCGACATCGCAGCCCAACCCGCTTTCAATTACCTTCCAGAGTTCGGGTAAGTACACAAAGGGCGGATACGCTGCGTAAGGGAACACAGCATGTCCGCCCTGGCAGGCCGTAGGGAATCCCGGACGAAAAACCGTACCAAATCATGATGACGTTTTTTGGTCGAAAAGTCCGCCACGTAAAACAAAAACAAAAACCGCCTATACTTACCCTCTGACGTCCTGCAGACTGGCCTCCGGGGATGACGTTTCATCCCGTGTGACCGCCGCAGCCGTCACATCGGATTAAACGTCCTCCCAGGAGGACGGCCTGGAGGAAGAAGCACGGAATTCTGGGTAAGTATAAGCTTTTTTTTTACTTCCTTTCTGAGTTGCGATTTTTGCAGTGAAATCGCAGCTTTTTTGCTGCAAAAATCGCGACAACTGCTATTTGTTGCGGGTTTTACCCCCCATTGAATTCGAAAGAGAAAACGGCAACAAAAAAAGCAGCAATTCCGCAAATGCACCTCTGACGTATTCCTATGGCACATAACTGGTATGTACGGGAAAAGCCGCACCTGAAAGGGTGTACAGACGTCAATACGACACTAAATATAGGGTTAAATAGCGCGCGTTTATAATCGATATCTTATTAATAACAGGACGAGACGAACCTTAAACAGTTCACTGCGCAGTTCCTCCGCTTCGGCCTCGGTCAGGCCCTCCGGCAGCGCTCCTCCTGCAGCGTCAGCGGGCATCCGTGTTCCTGCTGGACCCACCGGGACGTCCGTCATGGAGTCTGACAGCAAACCTTTGTTGGGAGAGTTAAGGTTGATGTCTGTCAGGGGAGGAGAAGGAAAGTCAGCGGGAAGGGAGTGAGCGAGCAAGCAAGCGGGGAATACTGCAAGCAAGCGGCAACTGGAAGCGGAACAACATGACAGCAAGCTGGCCGTCCGATAGGCTTAGGGCTCGTTCACACGGCGCTAAAAAACTAACGAGCTCTTCTTAAAATACAGACCGTCACACGGACTCTTGTATTTCAATGGAGCCGGTCACGTGGCGACGTTTCAACGGAGCGTCAGCGGAAAAATAGGACACGTTCAATTTTGTTCTGTTTTTACGGATCCCTCCATAAACCCTAGTCTATGGGGGATGAGCAATAACGCGACCCGCACGGATGCACCTTTTTTCCCGTAAAAAAACGTATGCACTAAGGCCCAGTTCACACTGAGTTTATGTATGTTGATTTTGACGCGGAAACAGCGACAAAAAACATCCAAAACCGCCTCCCATTGATTTCATGCCGCGTGTTCTTTCTTGCCGCGGTTCCGCCTCTGACCTCCCATTGAAATCAACGAGAGGCATAGAAAGTGTTTCTCACTGCAGTTTTTGCCCACGGTGCTCAATGGCAAAAAACATGGCAAGAATTTGCAGGCAGGTCAATCCCTTCAGGAATTTTGAGGCAGATTTTTCTGCCTGCAAAAACAACTCTGTGTGAACAGGGCCTGACAATGCGCTTTCCCACTGATGTCAATGGGAAGCTTAAATCATGTGTTATACGCGCCGAAAATGCGTCAAATACACACCGTGTGAACAGGGCTTAATGAATGGCAGAGTCGATCCCTTTACATTGCAAACATCGGAGGAGACCGCAGTGGAAAAACACCAAATACGTTGTTCCATTTTCGGCTGCGCCGTGGGACATAGATGACGAGGCAGAAGACCCTCCAAATATTATAAATCACACGTATCGGTGATCATGAAGACATAGGACAGGTTATGTAGGGAAGTACATACAGAAAATGCAGCAGCCAATCAGAAGCCAGCTACATTCAGGCAGCAGCCAATCAATCAGAAGCCAGCTACATTCAGGCAGCAGCCAATCAATCAGAAGCCAGCTACATTCAGGCAGCAGCCAATCAGAAGCCAGCTACATTCAGGCAGCAGCCAATCAGAAGCCAGCTACATTCAGGCAGCAGCCAATCAGAAGCCAGCTACATTCAGGCAGCAGCCAATAAGACGCCAGCTACATTCAGGCAGCAGCCAATCAGAAGCCAGCTACATTCAGGCAGCAGGCAATCAGAAGCCAGCTACATTCAGGCAGCAGGCAATCAGAACTCAGCTATATTCAGGCAGCAACGAATCAGACCCCAGCTACATTCAGGCAGCAGCCAATCAGAAGCCAGCTACATTCAGGCAGCAGCCAATCAGCTTTTACTTTCAGGCTGGAATAATAAAAGCGGAGTTCTGATTGGCTGCTGTCGCGTGCACGAGTTTTCAGGCAGATGCAGCAAACAAAAGGAAACGCAAATAAATCAAAGACAACGCTAAAGACCAAGCAGGAAACGGTGCGCGGACACGGAAATAATACAAGTAAAACTGCCGGCTGCTTCACGACAAGCGGAACTTATTTACTGCGCACATTCAAATGAAAAGAATTATTATAAGTGGCCCGGTAGCCTAGAAAATCCAGCGTGAGAAAAACCATCCACATTGGGCCGGATTCACACCACCGAGTTGTGCCCGTGCGGGTCCCGTTTTCACGGATCCCTCATAGACTTGATTCTATTGAGGAATCTGTGAAAACGGAAGAAAATAGGACATGTGATATACGGATCGTATGTCGCCTGCATTTCCCGGACCGTCCACCGTTTTAAGCAGCCGGGCTCCTGGCATCCGTTATCTATAGTGATAGAAGTCGCCGCCCCCCGGCTGCTTAAACGGTGTACAGTCCGGGAAACGCAGGCGTCATACGATCCGTATATCACGGACCAAACACAGCCATGTGAATAAGCCCTAATAGAAACTAACCCCATCATTGCCCTCACAGATGAACCCAATGTTGCCCATTATAGTAAGAGATCCCATGAAGTACCTCGCTCAGTCATAATGGACAACATTGGGTTAATGTGTGAGGTACATGACGGGGTTAATTACTATTAATGAGGTCAATGGAGGTAAGGAGGGAGCGCTCCTCCCTCCAAATGTGACGCGGCCGGACTAAGGACGAGCGGTGCGGGCACTGCGCGCGCCATGTTCTCTTCATTCATTTCCACTGCGGCAGCACAGCTCAGTATCGAAATACATAAATTGGCGGTATTGAACCGTTTGCCCCCGCACGGCATCGAAATGGTATCGAAACACCCGCAACAAATACGCAGCGTTTACGCAAATACAATTGACATGTTGCGGAATAAAACTCGGCACCGCAAGTCAATTGCTGAGCGTTTTTTTCCATTCCGTATTTACGCAACGTGTGAACGGACCCTCGATGTGAAGGAAAAAAAAACCACTAATTTTAAGACCAATGAGGAGAGAATTGAGAGCATGCACATGGCAGGACGGTGGGAGCTGCCCCGCACACCCGCAGGAAGCCGCCCTCCCCCCGCAGCAGACTGTTCCTGGCTTATTTTACCCAGCAGCCTCTGATTTGATCAGGATCATTAGAACGATCTGCAAAGAGCCAGACGTATTCCGGGCAACTGAGGAAATGAGATCTCCCTGGATGACACATCCTACACAAACAGGCGGCGGCCAGATAAGAGCGTCCTACAGATGTGCTGACACGGAACAAAGGAGCGCGCGGGAACATCACAGGAAACCGAGCGCCGGACGCCGGGCCAGCAGATCACACAAGAAATGACAGTCTCTCATTAACAGGCTTATTGCACGCTACACAGGGACAACTTCACACAAGGAAAAAAGCCACGTACGCGGAACCTTACCGCGGCGCATATCCGTATTACGGACCGTAGGCATTTAAAGGGAACTTGTCAGCAGCATTTCACCTATTAATGCAGCAAGACCTGGTGGTAGTGCGTGAAAAATCATTGTTATGTAACCTATAATTATCTTCTAAGTCAGCTCTCTGTACCGTTAGCATTCCGTTTTTTAGCGTTCCCGCACCGTATGCTAATGAGCGCAAGTCTTATCTACATTCCTCATGCCTTTCCTAGTTAACCCCGCCTCCTTACTTTTGATTGACAGCTCCTCGCTTACCCCAGCACACAAGAAATCCTGTGCGTGCGCAGTGATGTCCTGTTCTGGTGCGTGCGCACAACAAGACACCATAGCGGTGCATGCGCAGTAACTAGATTCTAGGCCTGGACGAAGCAGCGAAGGGTGTCAGACCATACAGGACGGCGCATGCGTGCTCAGACAAGATTTCGGCATTCTGGGTGGGACAGTTTTCGGCGGTGGGCGGGGCATAAGAAGATGAACGAACGAGACTGGCGGATTATTACCATAAAAGGTTTGCAGACCGTTATTTATGGTCGTGGGAGGAGTTTAGGAGAGGGGATAACGGAAATGAAGCAGCGGCCAGCGAGGGGTGAGTAGAGCTGAATGGGTGAAATGCTGGGGACTGGTTCCCTTTAATCTCATACCTCCATAATGGAGCCTGACAATTTTTTCTCACGGATTCCATATGAGTTTGTAAGAGAAATATCACTGTATGAAAATCATTTTTATAGCGCCAACATATTCCGCAGCACTTTAGATTTCTATAGGTGCCATATTATGGATTCATACAACCCAGACCCATAATATGGAGATGCACGAGCCCTTAAAAGGGTTTTCCAGCCAGTAAAAATTGATGGGCTATCCTCAGGATAGGCCATCAATAGCTGATCGATAGGGGTCTGACTCCCGGGACCACCGACGATCAGCTGTTTTGAAGCGGGTGCTGCTTCCACTTCATTTCTTCTTGCTCACTGCGAATCTTTGACACGGATGTAGCCGATTCACAGTGAGCAAGTAACGTAGGAGCGCTGCACCCCTTCAAAACAGCTGATCGACGAGGGTCCTGGGAGTCAGACCCCTACCGATCAGCTATTAATGGCCTATCCTGAGGATAGGCCATCAATTTTTACTGTCTGGAAAGCCCCTTTAAGCTGGCCATAGACATGAGACGGAAACCTGCCGTCAGACACGCGTCCTATTGGTTGGCCAGTTCCAAACATATGCGATCAAGCACAAAGATCCTTAGATCCAAAATCATACACCCCGTCAGTCCTTTATAACAAACTCAGATTATGACAGATTACCGAGCAAAAACATCCAACATGGCGCTCATTCTTTTGGCGGATCGCAAACATAACCAACGGACGGCCGATAAGCGAATCAAATAGTTAGAATCCTACGTTTCAACCGCCTTAACATGCTGGAGCTTAATGTATCAACAGCTACGAGAGGCGAGACCTGTCCTTGTGGTTTACGTCCGGTTCGAAACGTCACAAAGTGTAAAAAACAATGTCGATCACTTACGGCCAGTGCTAAAATTTGCAACAAAAACAAGCAAAGTACAAATGACCCTATGGATATACGACCCTATGGATATACGACCCTATGGATATACGACCCTATGGATATACGACCCTATGGATATACAACCCTATGGATATACAACCCCCGCTGTATGACCGACAGGCTTGTGTTTTATCAGAGGAAACAACATGGAAGTGATACCAGAGGGGGAAGCGAATAACGAAACGCTCCCGACACACAAAACTCCCATCTGTTAGACCTCGACTGACTGTATATCCTGCATTGCCCAATATATATATACACACACACACACAAATATTCACGGAGTATCATACGCGGACTCTGTAGTGGACGGTAAGGCCGGGCTTCAACGGGTCAGATAAGCTGCGTAAAAACTAAGCAGCGTATCCGACCTGGAACCCGCAGCACATTCCGTCCATAAAACCGCAATACGTTGTAGTGCGGTTTTTCAGGCGGAATTTCCACTGCGGAAAGCAGCAAAAAAAAAACAACAAAAAAAACAACTGTTCATACTTACCCGCTCCCTCTTCTCTGCGTGTAGTACGGCCTCCTGGATGACGTCACAGGCCATGTGACGCTGCAGCCTGTGATTGGCTGCAGCGGTCACATGGGATGAAATGTCATCAAAGGAGGCCGGACTGCAGCAAGAAGCAGGGAGTTCTGGGTAAGTATGTTTTGTTCTTTCTAGTTTTTTCCTGAGTTGCGATTTTTCCGGTGGAATCTCTGTGATTTAGCTGCAAAAGTCGCGACACTTGGCTTTTTGTTGCGGGTTTCGCATCCCCATCGCCCTGAACACTGCAGGCCCCCCCCCCCCCCGTACATACGGAGTCTTATTGAAGATTTTGCTTTATACTTTATTTCTACCGGGGATCCGCACCAGCTTTTGGGGGGGGGGGGGGGGCATTAAAAAAAAAAAAAAAAACAACAACTGCCCAGTGTGAACAAGGCCTTAGTCAATCAATTTTGCAGGTAACCCAGGATGTGTCCCATCCATGCAGTGCGGAGCTGGGGGAGCAGATAGACAGAGAATACCCCCAAAATCTGCATTCAAGGACTGCTAGGAGATATAGGAAGAGGACAAGAAGGCAATGCAGTTTTCTTTGTCTACTAGAACGGCTTCTGAATTTGGCTCCTTGTTGTGCGAGATACTAATCTCCAAAAATGTTACCGCGAGCGACTAGATTACAGGGTGCGGAAACAGACACCAGATCGACGAGACGGTCACTCCTCCCGGAGACGACAAAGGACAACGGACGAGATACAGATTCACCTCAGCCAATGGAAACAACCGGCGCCAAGATCTAATAACCAAAGTAATAGCGCCGCACGTCCCAGAAAATAAAGCCTTATATATCAATGTGCAAGTAATGTGTCACCCCAAGTTTCAGTGTCCTGTACCCCAAGTGTCAGTGTCCTGTACCCCAAGTGTCAGCGTGTCATTATCCTGTACCCCAAGTGTCGGTGTGTCATTATCCTGTACCCCAAGTGTCAGTGTGTCATTATCCTGTACCCCAAGAGTCAGTGTCCTGTAACCCAAGAGTCAGTGTGTCATTATCCTGTACCCCAAGTGTCAGTGTCCTGTAACCCAAGAGTCAGTGTGTCATTATCCTGTACCCCAAGTGTCAGTGTCCTGTACCCCAAGTGTCAGTGTGTCATTATCCTGTACCCCAAGTGTCAGTGTCCTGTACCCCAAGTGTCAGTGTATCATTATCCTGTACCCCAAGTGTCAGTGTGTCATTATCCTGTACCCCAAGTGTCAGTGTCCTGTACCCCAAGTGTCAGTGTCCTGTACCCCAAGTGTCAGTGTGTCATTGTCCTGTACCCCAAGTGTCAGCGTGTCATTATCCTGTACCCCAAGTGTCAGTGTCATTATCCTGTACCCCAAGTGTCAGCGTGTCATTATCCTGTACCCCAAGAGTCAGTGTCCTGTACCCCAAGAGTCAGTGTCCTGTAACCCAAGAGTCAGTGTGTCATTATCCTGTACCCCAAGTGTCAGTGTCCTGTACCCCAAGTGTCAGTGTCCTGTACCCCAAGTGTCAGTGTGTCATTATCCTGTACCCCAGGTGTCAGTGTCCTGTACCCCAAGTGTCAGTGTATCATTATCCTGTACCCCAAGTGTTACTACC
Organism: Rhinoderma darwinii; assembly: GCF_050947455.1. Taxonomy (NCBI): domain Eukaryota; kingdom Metazoa; phylum Chordata; class Amphibia; order Anura; family Rhinodermatidae; genus Rhinoderma; species Rhinoderma darwinii. The sequence goes on along the minus strand of NC_134699.1, from coordinate 7,318,795 downwards.
CTGTAAGACATGATTACATCGCTTCGTGCCTGGTTATAGGGTAGGGATGTGTTGCTGGAACCGCAATTCACACTTTGCCATGATCAGCAGAGACATGAGTCATCGGGGGAAGCAGCTCATTCTGCACAGTCTCTGCTCCACTGCCCGTCTAAGAGGCAACGTGATAACACAAGATATTCTGTTAGACGAGGTCTATATGATTTTATTACCCAACAGCATTTACAATTCATTGACAACGACCCCTAATATCACGGCGCGGCAGAGATGTGCGCTCTTATGGGGCCAGATGGTGGCGAGTGCGGCCGCTCATGTACGAGGAGTCTCCGGCTCGGACGCTGAGCTGACAGATACAATCACTGTAATCCACCACGTTACTAAATCTCACTCTGGATCCCACCTGCAATTATGATCTTCTAAATCTATAACGATGGTGACCGAATATAGTGATGAAAATAAATCATTTGCGTAATGGGGGGGGGGACGGGGGACTTCTACCTTTATTAGTATTGCTCCTTTCTGATTAAAAAGCATTTCCCCCAAAAAAATAGAAAGATACAGTCCTAACATATTCTGCAATACAGCGGTGAAAACATGCTGGGAGTTGTAGTGTTCTGACAAAGGCGCAGAATGAAAACCGGTGGCGGCTAAAGGAGTCCAAGATCATCTATATTATCACTTATATGAATTCAACAGGACTTTCTTTGGGTGTCGGATACAAGAATCTCCAGTCTCAAAGAGGCAGAGAGCGGAGGAGCCCCTTCTCTGGTGATCGGTGGTGGTCCCATCCGTGATGATAGTTAAGTCCCAGTTCACACGCAGAAAAAAATCTGCATATCTCATCGCTGTTTTTGACGTGGAAACCGCGTCGTAAACAGCGCCGAAAAATGCCCAAAATCGCCACCCATTGATTTCAATGGGAGGTGGAGGCGTTTTTTCCCCCACAAGCGGCAAAAAACGCTCGTGGGTAAAAGAAGTGGCACGCCCTTCGGGTGTTTCCATCTCTGACCTCCCATTGATGACTGAGGCAGAGATTGCGTTTTTCGGGGCGGTTTTTACCCGTGGCGCTCAATGGCCGAGAGCGAAAAACACAGTGAAAAACACGGCACATGTTCTGCCAGCAACAGGACCTTATAGGGACTTTAGAGTTAATACATGGTAGGTCCCCAATTCTCGCTCCGTGGGGCCCAGCGTGTACATGTATTCGCTCATTGATTTCACTGTAATGCTGCAGTTCCCCTGTGGTGGCGCTGCAGGAAAACTGAACACTTGTTGCCAGGTCCTATCCCCTATACGGTGCATTTGCATATTATAATGAGCAGACCGGACAGTCGCTGCTTCCTGTAGTCACACGATATATACTACATACTCCTGAGATGGAATTCTCTTTCCTATACGGCCACGGTAACACCCACAGAACCACACCCCGATAGTGCAGCAACACCCTACTAATGTAAGCACCGCACCAGGCCAGCCGTCACATGATCAGACTGCGGCGATCGCCCTCCCAGGATATCTGCCCGACCGGAAAATGTTTTCTTATGGATATTGAATTTCCACTGGCCACAGACGTCCGAAGCCTACAGGATCCAAAAACAAGCGATCGCGGTAATTCACTTTTTCAAGGATTTGCTGATTATACAACGTTCCACTGCTATAAGGGCATGTTCACACGGGCTATGGCTGAAGAATCAGGACGCCTACAAACATCTGCCCATTGATTCCAATGGGAAATCAACGCGGCGTTATTTTACGCCTCATTTTCAAATAACTGCACGTAAAAACTGTCACTTCTTGAGCCGTTTTTGGAGCCGTTTTTCATTGACTCGATAGAACAGCTCCAAAAACAGCCATAAAAAACGTGAGTTTTTTTTTAAAAATCGCCTGGAAAACAGCTCCGTATGTTCAGCCGTATTTTGTTGAGCGCGTGAACGCAGCCTCAGAGACGCTCTTTACAGAAGTTCTCCGTTCAGGAATAGATAAAGGGTCACAATGGGAATCGGCCTTAACCGGACAATCTTTTTAATGTCTAGGAGTCCTGGTATATGATGGGCCGGTCGCCTTATGGGAGAGGGGTCGCTGACTAAACCAGCGGCATTTATTCACTCCTTCCAATGCCAGGCCTGCGGATACACGGCGACATTGTTCTCCTGCACCGATAGGATCAGCGGACGATGCCACAAATGCAAGAGAACCAGACAGTAATTCCAGACCTCCAAACAGCACCACTGCAGGACTTTACAAGTAGCTGCATTGCAGTTATAGACGGGGGCGGCACAATGACAGCTGTACAGGGTATGGCTGCAGCGGCACCTCTATGGGGTACGGCGGCGGCACACAGCGGCAGCTCTATGGGGTACGGCGGCGGCACACAGCGGCAGCGACACACAGCGGCAGCTCTATGGGGTACGGCGGCGGCACACAGCGGCAGCGACACACAGCGGCAGCTCTATGGGGTACGGCGGCGGCACACAGCGGCAGCTCTATGGGGTACGGCGGCGGCACACAGCGGCAGCTCTATGGGGTACGGCGGCGGCACACAGCGGAAGCTCTATGGGGTACGGCGGCGGCACACAGCGGCAGCGGCACACAGCGGCAGCTCTATGGGGTACGGCTTTGGCACACAGCGGCAGCTCTATGGGGTACGGCTTTGGCACACAGCGGCAGCTCTATGGGATACGGCGGCGGCACACAGCGGCAGCTCTATGGGGTACGGCGGCGGCACACAGCGGCAGCTCTATGGGGTACGGCTTTGGCACACAGCGGCAGCTCTATGGGGTACGGCTTTGGCACACAGCGGCAGCTCTATGGGGTACGGCTTTGGCACACAGCGGCAGCTCTATGTGGTATGGCGGCGGCACACAGCGGTAGCTCTATGGGGTATGGCGGCGGCACACAGCGGCAGCTCTATGGGGTATGGTGGCGGCACACAGCGGCAGCTCTATGGGGTACGGCGGCGGCACACAGCGGCAGCTCTATGGGGTACGGCGGCGGCACACAGCGGCAGCTCTATGGGGTACGACGGCGGCACACAGCGGCAGCTCTATGGGGTACGGCGGCGGCACACAGCGGCAGCTCTATGGGGTACGGCGGCGGCACACAGCGGCAGCTCTATGGGGTATGGCGGCAGCACACAGCGGCAGCTCTATGGGGTACGGCGGCAGCTCTATGGGGTACGGCGGCAGCTCTATGGGGTACGGCGGCAGCTCTATGGGGTACGGCGGCGGCACACAGCGGCAGCTCTATGGGGTACGGCGGCGGCACACAGCGGCAGCTCTATGGGGTACGGCGGCGGCACACAGCGGCAGCTCTATGGGGTACGGCGGCGGCACACAGCGGCAGCTCTATGGGGTACGGCGGCGGCACACAGCGGCAGCTCTATGGGGTACGGCGGCGGCACACAGCGGCAGCTATATGGGGTACGGCGGCGGCACACAGCGGCAGCTATATGGGGTACGGCGGCGGCACACAGCGGCAGCTCTATGGGGTACGGCGGCGGCACACAGCGGCAGCTCTATGGGGTACGGCGGCGGCACACAGCGGCAGCTCTATGGGGTATGGCGGCGGCACACAGCGGCAGCTCTATGGGGTACGGCTTTGGCACACAGCGGCAGCTCTATGGGGTATGGCGGCGGCACACAGCGGCAGCTCTATGGGGTACGGCTTTGGCACACAGCGGCAGCTCTATGGGGTATGGCGGCGGCACACAGCGGCAGCTCTATGGGGTATGGCGGCGGCACACAGCGGTAGCTCTATGGGGTACGGCGGCGGCACACAGCGGCAGCTCTATGGGGTACGGCGGCGGCACACAGCGGCAGCTCTATGGGGTACGGCGGCGGCACACAGCGGCAGCTCTATGGGGTACGGCGGCGGCACACAGCGGCAGCTCTATGGGGTACGGCGGCGGCACACAGCGGCAGCTATATGGGGTACGGCGGCGGCACACAGCGGCAGCTCTATGGGGTACGGCGGCGGCACACAGCGGCAGCTCTATGGGGTACGGCGGCGGCACACAGCGGCAGCTCTATGGGGTATGGCGGCGGCACACAGCGGCAGCTCTATGGGGTACGGCTTTGGCACACAGCGGCAGCTCTATGGGGTATGGCGGCGGCACACAGCGGCAGCTCTATGGGGTACGGCTTTGGCACACAGCGGCAGCTCTATGGGGTATGGCGGCGGCACACAGCGGCAGCTCTATGGGGTATGGCGGCGGCACACAGCGGTAGCTCTATGGGGTACGGCGGCGGCACACAGTGGCAGCTCTATGGGGTATGGCGGCAGCACACAGCAGCAGCTCTATGGGGTACGGCGGCAGCTCTATGGGGTACGGCGGCAGCTCTATGGGGTACGGCGGCAGCTCTATGGGGTACGGCGGCAGCATACAGCAGCAGCTCTATGGGGTACAGCAGCAGCTCTATGGGGTACGGCGGCAGCTCTATGGGGTACGGCGGCAGCTCTATGGGGTACGGCGGCAGCACACAGCGGCAGCTCTATAGGAGGACACGATGTTTTAAAATGCAGATGTATTGTGAGATGAAGCTTCATTGCTGTGGAAAAGAACGGATAAGATGCAGGACGGAGGCGCCGCTCCATGTTCCTTCCTGCGCTATAAAATAATTATTATCTCATTGTCTTTTAAAGTGACCCCCGTTCTCGTGATTCGCTCCAGAGCAGGTCCCATAAACAACCCCCCGTCCATACACATCAGATATTTGGCAGGGAAGTCTGGAGTACGGGGCCGGCCCAAATAGGTGGCATTTTTATCCATACAATCCCTGATTTGTTAGGTAGATAAGCGGCGCCCAATGTGTCTGGCACACTCCATATAGACAGTCCTACATTACCACCATACAATGTCAGATCATTCACATACAGCCCCCTTCATTACAATAACGCACCCCACCCATAAAACAGAACAGCCCCCCACCCGACAATCGCAGTACGACAGGACAAACTGTAAAACCCCCAACACATAGAATGTGACAGGACAAAGTAACACTCCCGCATAAATGACAGCCCCGTCTAATGTCGCGCCGAGCCCCCTAACAATGTCGCGCCGAGCCCCCTAACAATGTCGCGCCGAGCCCCCTAACAATGTCGCGCCGAGCCCCCTAACAATGTCGCGCCGAGCCCCCTAACAATGTCGCACCTCGCCCCCTAACAATGTCGCACCTCGCCCCCTAACAATGTCACACCGAGCCCCCTAACAATGTCACACGACGCGCCGAGCCCCCTAACAATGCCACGCCGAGCCCCCTAACAATGTCACACGTCACACGTCGCCCCCTAACAATGTCACACCGAGCCCCCTAACAATACCACGCCGAGCCCCCTAACAATGTCACACGACGCGCCGAGCCCCCTAACAATGCCACACCGAGCCCCCTAACAATGTCACACGACGCGCCGAGCCCCCTAACAATGTCACACGGCGCGCCGATCCCCCTAACAATGTCACACGACGCGCCGAGCCCCCTAACAATGTCACACGACGTACCGAGCCCCCTAACAATGTCACACGACGCACCGAGCCCCCTAACAATGTCACACTGAGCCCCCTAACAATGTCACACGACGCGCCGAGCCCCCTAACAATGTCACACGACGCGCCGAGCCCCCTAACAATGTCACACGACGCGCCGAGCCCCCTAACAATGTCACACGACGCGCCGAGCCCCCTAACAATGCCACGCCAAGCCCCCTAACAATGTCACACGACGTACCGAGCCCCCTAACAATGTCACACGACGCACCGAGCCCCCTAACAATGTCACACTGAGCCCCCTAACAATGTCACACGACGTACCGAGCCCCCTAACAATGTCACACTGAGCCCCCTAACAATGTCACACGACGCGCCGAGCCCCCTAACAATGTCACGCCGAGCCCCTAACAATGGCACGCCGAGCCCCCTAACAATGGCACGCCGAGCCCCCTAACAATGGCACGCCGAGACCCCTAACAATGTCACGCCGAGACCCCTAACAGTCACGCCGAGCCCCCTAACAATGTCACACGTCACACCGAGCCCCCTAACAATGTCACACGTCGCACCGAGCCCCCCTAACAATGTCACACCGAGCCCCCTAACAATGTCACACGTCACACCGAGCCCCCTAACAATGTCACACCGAGCCCCCTAACAATGTCACACGACGCGCCGAGCCCTCTAACAATGTCACGCCGAGACCCCTAACAGTCACGCCGAGACCCCTAACAATGTCACGCCGAGCCCCCCAACAATGTCACACGACGCGCCGAGCCCCCTAACAATGTAACACGACGCGCCGAGCCCCCTAACAATGTCACACGACGCGCCGAGCCCCCTAACAATGTCACACGACACGCCGAGCCCCCTAACAATTTTGCGCCGAGCCCCCTAACAATGTCACACGACGCGCCGAGCCCCCTAACAATGTCACACGACGCGCCGAGCCCCCTAACAATGTCACACGACGCGCCGAGCCCCCTAACAATGTCGCGCCGAGCCCCCTAACAATGTCACACGACGCGCCGAGCCCCCTAATGTCACATGACGCGCCGAGCCGAGCCCCCTAATGTCACACGACGCGCCGAGCCCCCTAATGTCACACGACGCGCCGAGCCCCCTAATGTCACACGACGCACCGAGCCCCGTCACACGACGCGCCGAGCCCCGTCACACGACGCGCCGAGCCCCCTAACAATGTCACACGACGCGCCGAGCCCCGTCACACGACGCGCCGAGCCCCCTAACAATGTCACACGACGCGCCGAGCCCCCTAATGTCACACGACGCGCCGAGCCCCCTAATGTCACACGACGCGCCGAGCCCCCTAACAATGCCACGCCAAGCCCCCTAACAATGTCACACGACGCGCCGAGCCCCCTAATGTCACACGACGCACCGAGCCCCCTAATGTCACACGACGCACCGAGCCCCCTAATGTCACACATCGCACCGAGCCCCCTAATGTCACACATCGCGCCGAGCCCCCTAATGTCACACGTCGCGCCGAGCCCCCTAACAACGTCGCGCCGAGCCCCCTAACAACGTCGCGCCGAGCCCCCTAACAATGTCGCGCCGAGCCCCCTAACAATGTCACATGACACCCTCATCCAATGACACTGAGCCCCATCAACTGTCACGTGACACCCTGAGCCGCCCCCCCCCCCATCTAATTCCTTAGACACGGATAACCTCCCCCTCCAGATTTCCCCACACACGATGATGACCACTTGCCCTCTCCACCCGCCTGACAGCTCTTGTTATAATATGACACCCAGTATCGCCATTCCCCGTCATGAGTGACACAGCGCAGTCCCCGGGAATGGTTTCAAGCAATACCCGCCCTCCTCATGTTCAAGAACGCGGCCGAACTATAAACAACCCACCAACCAACCATCACATAAACAACACCCGGACCCGCTCCCTCCTCACCCTGCCCGCCTGGATCCATCGCTTCGTTGACCGGAAGTTGTTTCCAGTTATGGGCGGGGCCACTTGACGAAACATTAACAGCTGAGCAAGTGTCGCATATATTTGACGTCACGCCAGTGCTATGTCGCCAAGCAGGAAGGAAAGACGCCATTGTGTTGGTTGATTTCATCCCTAGCAGGCTGATGGTATGTTCATCAGGGTATGTTCACACGCAGTGTTTTCAGGCGTATTTCGGGGGCGAAAACGCCTCGAAAAACGCCTTAAAAAACGGAACGCCTCCAAAAATCTGCCCATTGAAATCAATGGGAAAAACAGCATTTAGTTCATATGGAGCGTCTTTTTACGCCACTGTTTTAAAACCGGAGTGTTAATAAGGCTGTTTTCACACGGAGTTCTTTGCAGGAGGAAAATTCTGCCTCAAAATTCCATTTGGGATTTTGAGGCAGATTTTGTCCTTCCTGCACGTCGTTTGCCGTGATTTTCGCCGTGTTTTTCATGGCGTTTTTCGCCTGCGGCCATTGAGTGCTACGGGCAAAAAACTCAGTGAAATACGCTCTCTCTGCCTCCCATTGATGTCAATGGGAGGTCAGAGGCGTAAACGCACGAAGATAGGGCATGTCCCTTCTTTCTGAAATCAATGGGAGGCATTTTCGGCCGCTTTTTGACGAGTTTTGTGGAGCGGATTCCGCTCCAAAAAGCTCCGCAAAATACTCTGTGTGAACAGGACCTAAAGGTAAGTGCACACGACCTCTTTTCAGACGTAATGGAGACGTTTTACGCCTCTAATTACGCCTGAAAAGACGGCTAAATACGTCGGCAAACATCTGCCCGTTGCTTGCAATGGGCTTTACGATGTTCTGTGCAGACGACCTGTCATTTTACGCGTCGCTGTCAAAAGACGGCGCGTAAAATGACGGCCGCGTCAAAGAATTGCAGGACACTTCTGGGGACGTAATTGGAGCCCTTTTTCATTGACTTCAATGAAAACAGCTCCAATTACGTCCGTAAAAGACGCCGCAAAAAACGCGTGCACTTGTAAAACGTCTGAAATTCTGGAGCTGTTTTCTCCTGAAAACAGATCCGTAATTTCAGACGTATTTTGCGTTGTCGTGTGCACATACCCTAAAAAGACACTCTGTGAGGGTATGCACTGTTTTCAGACGTAATTCAGGCGTTTTACGCCTTGAATTACGTCTGAAAAAACGCCCCTAATACGCCTACAAACATCTGCCCATTGCTTTCAATGGGAATTAGGGTATGTTCACACGACAGCGTCCGTAACGGCTGAAATTACGGGGATGAAATTACGCCTGAAAACATCCCCGTAATTTCAGCCGTAACGGCATGTGCAAGCGCTTGAACGCTGCGTCCATTACGGACGTAATTGGCGCTGCTTTTCATTGGAGTCAATGAATAACGGCTCCAATTACGGACAAAGAAGTGACAGGTCATTTGACAGCGGCGCGTAAATATACGCCTCGTGTGAACAGACAAACGTCAGCCCATTGCTTTCAATGGGCAGATGTTTGTCAGCGCTATCGAGGCGCTTTTTTTGGACGTAATTCGGGGCAAAAACGCCTGAATTACGTCTGTAATTAGTGTGTGTGAACATACCCTTACGCCTCGAAAAACTCCTGAAAAAACGGACGCTGAACGCCTACAAACATCTGCCCATTGAAATCAATGGGAAAAACAGCATTTAGTTCATACAGAGCGTCTTTTTACGTGTTTCAAAACACGGAGCGTAAAATGACGCTCTGTAAGGCCATGTTCACACGCTTAACAAAAAACGTCTGAAAATACGGAGCTGCTTTCAAGGCAAAACAGCTCCTGATTTTCAGACGTTTTTCGCTGCGTTTTTTTCCGGCTGTTTCTGGAGCTGTTTTCAATAGTCCATGAAAAACAGCTCCAAAAACGTCTCGTTTTAGCCGTTTTTTTAAGTCACTCGCGATTTTCGCGGCCATTTTTTTACATGTCCGTTTTTCAAAACGGCCTCGTAAAAAAACGGCCCGTCGGAACAGAACGCCGTTTTTCCCATTGAAATCAAAGGGCAGATGTTTGTAGGCGTTCTGCTTCTGATTTTTCGGGCGTTTACGGCCCGAAAAACGTCAGAAAATAGGCCGTGTGAACATACCCTTACAATAAGGGTATGTTCACACGAGGTCATTACGTCCGTAATTGACGGACGTATTTCGGCCGCAAGTCCCGGACCGAACACAGTGCAGGGAGCCGGGCTCCTAGCATCATAGTTATGTACGATGCTAGGAGTCCCTGCCTCGCTGCCGGACAACTGTCCCGTACTGAAAACATGATTACAGTACGGGACAGTTGTCCTGCAGAGAGGCAGGGACTCCTACCGTCGTATATAAGTATGATGCTAGGAGCCCGGCTCCCTGCACTGTGTTCGGTCCGGGACTTGCGGCCGAAATACGTCCGTCAATTACGGACGTAATGACCTCGTGTGAACATACCCTAACACATTTGATACATCCGACAACTACCAGTCCCTGAAGAATACATATTTGGCACCCCTATGTAGTCAATAAGTAATAACACCCCTCCCCCACTAAGCAGACAATGGAGGATCGGAAGCTGTGGAGACAATTTGTGCTACCGGCTAAGAGCATGGAGATCCAATATGGCCGCCTGTGCCTGTTGCTAGGCAACCAGTACAACTTCTTTCGCCCACAATAAAGTGAAATCTGGTTTTGCGACTCTGGCAGAAGTTCCGGTAATATCCCCCAGTGTTTCACGCCAGTAACGCTGTATCAATATATCATGAGATTCTGCAACTTGTTACATTTATTTTTTGTTTCAACTATTCACCATTTTCTAGATCTCCTCTTGCTGTCAGTGAATGGGCGCATCCATGTTTAGGCCTAATGCACAATGGCCGCGGTATGCGCAGACGTGGCACGTGGAGTCCCTACGCGAGCAATGCTTTTAGGGGAGGTAGATCATGGGCCGTATATCTCTATAGGCTCCATCCTGCCCAGCGTTCATTAGAAGAGAGATCTAAGATACGCAGTGGCTGAACGTGTGTTTACATGAACTGACAACAAGCAGAGATCTTGAAAATGGCAGGGAATTGAAACCTAAAGATTAGAACGTTTCAGAATTTTTACGGGCGCGATGATTGATCTTTATCCGCTTAAAACCGGAAAATCCTTTTAAGAGGTGTCAGTCGTGTCCCTCCTTTATCGTCTCTCCTTGAGGCTATACAAAAGACGTTTCTCAAGTCTTTCCTGCCGCGCCGGTTTTTGCTGGTTCATCAAGATTGCGTGAAACTCTACTATATAGTCCTAGATCGTTCTGAATAAGTATTTTTTGAGAGAATCCATGGCGGCTTCACTGGAACTTTTCTACGTCCAAGGTTTCGTCTCGTTAGTACAATGTCTCGTCTAGAAATATATCAACTTTACCCACCAGAGGGCGTCAGAGCAAAGAGAATGGACTAACATCATGAGTCCCTGTCGCATCTCTGATCGCAGGAGCAATTGATAAGGCCCTGTTCACATCTCGTTTTCAACCCACGTTTAGCGTGCGCATTGAGTCCCTACATACACACTAAACGTGTCCATAGGGCTCCATTAGCCTGACCGGGTCCATAAGTGTGTCCTTTTGAAGGATGGAATAACGTAGCTGTCTACTCTATTCCATTCTGAGGGATCCTGCAAAAAAATAATACAGTTGTTTTTTTTTAACAAGGGAGCCTATGTGCGACGGATGATCCTGTATGGCGTCCGTCGCGGGTATAAGTTAAACGTATAACTCAGAGAGCTTCCCGGGAAGAGCATCACGTAGCGCTCAGCCCGGGTATTCTGGCCCTGGGGAAGCCTCTGATGTCACTTTTCATGTATGGACAGTGATGTCAGGGACTAGGGAGTCCCCGGCCAGGGCATCGGTAGCCAGCATGCCCGATCCTCGGCCTTAGGAGGTGGGGGGTCAGGACACCCCCATACACATTAGATGGTTGACTGGTCCTGCCGCTTTAGCCAACATTCCGCTAATATGATTTAGACCCACCATTGTTAAGAATGAATATGAAGCAATTAATCAAACTAAAATCAAAATTCAGAGCAAATAACCGACGTCATCTTGCGCGCTTCGTTTTTTTCCGGTTCGGTAATTACAGGCAGCCCAGCCATTCTCACATTGCCGTCGCTCACTGTACGCTATCCAATCAGAACCGCTGATATGTGATTCTCAGATCAGCCATTGTGATTGGACAGCGTACAGTTACTGACGTTTCCAATAGCCAATGGCAGAGCAGACGTAACGTGACGGCAGCGACGCTCCTCCTCCAGAACCGGCAACGAAAGTGCGATTCCTGGAGTGGGAGTTCGGGAGCGATTAACCGCTACTAACGCCGCCCTCTACCCTAGGTATACGACTCCAGAGTGATCCGTCACGGGCCAGACCGGGGCACCCGCATAACCAGCACCGCTGCAGGCCTGTATATAATACATTACACGCCCTGCTCATGTATGTCTGCTATGTTCACATGTATGATACTCGTAAGCGGGATGCCTAATATATTATATACAGGCCGCCGGTTATATATATATATGTTACTAGGAGGCGCCGCTATTGTATATATAATATAAATATACCCTAGAGCTGGGCAGTCGAGAAATAACCGAAACCAAAATTCAATGGCGTGGCATGTTAAAGGGGGCGCGAACTAAATCATCCATTAATCGAGATGACTGATCGGAGGCAGCGGCAGAAGAGCTGACACTCTAAACTCTGTCGAAAAATGGGAAGCGGGAATAAGCACCATCTTGCGGCGGCGCAGCGAGCGTCACGCTGGTCTTTTTATGTAATGGCAGATATAAGTTCCTTATTCCGTATACCAGGTGAATAGGGGGAGGGGGAGGGGACGGTGGGGCTTCGCAGAATTGGAATAGACAGTTCCTCTTTAGGGCATAGCCACATAGACTAACAACAACAAAAAACAGCCTTCCCCTTTCTGACGCCCTAAAAAAAGACCATGACAGCAGGTGGGTGGCGGTCAGTTCCTCTTCTGTTCCCCTCACTTCTCCAATCACCTGTACTAACCCCTTCAGTGCCGATACATAATATACTGATTATGTATGGCTGGCACATTGTGACCATCTACACCCGGCACCGCGTGTCGTCTAAACCCATCACTCACCCGTCCTAATCCTGGTTACCCAGTACTTATTGACCCCCTTTACTGATAATATACACCCAGCAGAATACAGACTGTCCTGACCATCTATACCTGGGTTATGTACACCTCGTCCCTACATATCCCTATCCTGGTCTTCAAAACCCATAGTCCCCCGTCCCCCCCCATTCTATATCTACCCCTGTTAACCCATCCTGAATGAATGCCATCCTATCACCCATTGATTCACAGGGCACATCATGTTTATGGTCCATTCGATGCTACACGTATATGGGGTGACGCCGCGCATTATCTATATTCTGCTGCGACTGAATAAGACCTTTATTTCTTAGCATTCAGGCACCAGCCCTCCTCCCCCCTCTTCACGTCCTGGAGGTACAAATCCTCCTTTGACCCTGTGAATTCCTGACGTGTTCCCCCACCTCCAGGTGTGCCTCCCCCAGCGCAGAACAAAGGGCAAAGCTCGCACCACCCCCACCCCCTACTGCAGCCATAGGTGCGTCCCCACGCTGCTGGCAGTATACACCTAGAGAGGAAGGAGCGAGATGCTAAAAACATACATCAGGCACGCGGCCGTAGCCGTGGCCACGGTCCATCATTACGGCACGGGCGGCCGCAGGGTGTCATCCGCCGGCCGCCTGCAATCACGGACCGCGCACACGGAAGATGTGCATTTATTTCAATGGGACCGGACTGCAATTGCGCAGCATAAAACGACGCAAATTATTACGGTCCGCAATTGCGCCCCCCACGCAGTCCATGTAAACCACCCTCGTGTGCATGGGCCCATAGAAATGAATATATACCCTAGATGGTTGGAGACTATGGCTATTAACCCCCCCCATCATATACCTTATATGATCAGAAATTATTTGACCTTTCAACGGTGTCCCCTATATAGTGTATGAGTGTGTGTATGTATGTGTGTATATATATATTATACCCATATATACCCTAATAATGACTACCCCCTATACACAGTTTACCCTATAAGATAGTTGGAGACTATGATTATTTTACACTCCCTATATATAGGATCACGAGATATACTCCAGGTGACTAGAGACCATGACTATAATAACCCTTCACCGCTTATATCTAGTACCCCCCCATATATATATATAGAAGACCGAAGACTATGACCAAGATAATAACCCTTCACCCCCTATATACTATATCTAGTACTCTGCCCCCCCCCCCCCAAATATATATAGAAGACGACCGGAGACTATGACTAAATAATCAGCCTTCACCCCCTATATCTAGTACTCCCACCCCCTATATATGTCGTAGGTGATCGGAAACTATGACTAAGGTAATAATTTTTCATTTTAAGACCCTGACATTTGGGGTGTAGAGGAATTAGACCGCGATATTTGTGGGTCCAAAATAATGAGATACTGATATCTGAAGGTCAGAGGCGTAACTTCTGTGCCCCAATGCAAATTCTAGAGCAGGACCCCCGTCTACCGCGTGGCATTTATAATACTTATGTGGCAGACGGGGCTTTGGCCCCTACAAACACCACGGAGGAGCTGCTACCTCTGCACCCCCCATAGCTACGACCTTGATGAAGGTCAAAAACACCAACACACTGATAAGTAAGGCTACATTCACACGGACGGCAGCCGTTTTTCATATCCGAGGTGCACCGGCGCGGGACGCGTTATCACGGACCCCCTATAGACTGGAGTCTATGGAGGGATGCGTGAAAAGGCAAGAAAATAGGACATGTCCTATTTTTTCACGGACCCTTCACATGCTCCGTTGAAACAACGGCCGTGTGAAGGGCTCCATTGAAATACATGAGGCTCGTGCGGCCGACAGCTGTTCCTCCCAACTCCGCCATTAACGTGCATGTTTATTGTCATGGAGAGGGGAACTGGCATCTGCAAGGCCCCTCTGGCAGCAGCTTGTCTTCCGCGGGTACAAAGGATTGGGCATATTGAAATCCAGGAGTCGGGACACCCTCCATACACATTAACTAGTTGTCCGGTCCCACTGAAATCGTCAGGTTCGGAACTACTGTCGGCTAATGAGTAGGGGGTGTACCTTAAGACCTCATGCACACGACTGTAATCTTGATCCGTAATTACGGATCCATAATTGAGGGTCAAAGAACGGATCCATTAATTTCTATGGCCTATGGACACCTTCCTGTATATTTACGGGACGGTGTCCGGCCCATGGAAAGGCTCCGCAAAAAATAGGACACGTCCTATTTTTTTAATTTACGGACCGTGCTCCCATGCTTTATAATGGGAGAACGGCCCGCGAATGCGGGTGATTGTCCGTGCCCGTAATCACCGGCCGAGAGATTCCAGCACAATGACATGGTAACACCTAAGCTGCTCGTACGCATTGGATGTCCGCCGATAATGTATGGGGGGGGCCTTCCAACCCTCCCCCGATGGCAGTGGAAACGAGGATCGAGCATGTTGGATTTGAACATGCCCGATCCTTTGTTCTCCCGGGAGATAAGCCGCTGCCAGATACGTCTGGCACTCGCTTCTCTCCTGTCCCCACTGAAATAAAGACGCATGCTCGGCTGCACATACGAGTTTATGGGGTGATCGTTGTCGGCCGATCAATCATTCAGCAGACGGCTATCCTGGATGTATGGCCAGCCTTCCGGCCGTCTGTCCTTGTTCTGGACCAAGGGTTTATAAAACAGGGACACAGTGATCCCTGGGGGTAACATGAGCATCCACTGACACTTGAGATAAAGTGTCATTCTGACACTTGGGGGTGACCGGACACGCTGACAACTGGGTACCCCGTAACTTTTACATATAAAATATATCTGGGCATTTTACACTTTATGACCTGCGAAACCAAATCTAGAATATTCCAAACACGTTTTGAGGGTCATTGCCGCCGTCCCCCCCATAGTCACCCCCTGATCACAGCTGACGCGCTTGGAGATAAAATGTCGTCATTTTTGCCGCTGACGCGCAGGGTTTTGCCCGCCCGTGACGCCCAGCAGAGTTGACCTGGTTTCATATGTGTGAGGTGGGAATGTGGCACTGTGCTGCAGAGACACCTTTATAGATGGCAGTGCCAAGGAGGCATCTGGGGGGGAAGTACGTGATGTTTGCCGCTAATGCCAGTCCCCCCCCCCCACACCCACCACTATTACCGGCACTGCATGTTTGGCGCTATCCCCCACCTGGTGCACCCTGCGGGTTTGCAGCAAAGGGAAGGGGGTCAGCGCTGAAAACTAAACCAGGAATAGAAACCAAGGCACGAGGATGGGCGGGGGGGGGGGGGGGGGGACTGGCAGGGGAAGGAAGGGGGGAAACCGCCCCAGGGAGAGATAAGAAGGGGGTGGGGAGGAGAGCGAGAGGAAAGATATTAGTAGAAAGGTCAGAGAGGGGAAGAGAATGGGGGAAGGTAGAAATGGGAGATGAATTAACCCCTGAACGGCCGTCACAATCGCTACCCATTCTGCCTGCACAAAGATGGGGGGGGGGGGGTGTAATGCAATTAGCTGGTGTCTGTCTATGGGGGGAGGAGGGGTAAAGGGAGTGGAGGGGATTTCAGAGGAAGGACAAAAGAAGGAGGCTGGAGATAATATCCAGATATAGAAAGGTGAAGTAGACGGAGACAAAGGCAGGAGATACAGACATAGTCAAGTGCCCCTGACGCCAGGACGTGGGGGCTTCCAGATGCAATTATTTATTTTCCTATATATCCAGCTGGTATTGGCGGCGGTGCCCATGCACCTGTTTAGCAGCACGGGTCAGACCGCTGTCATTCTATACATATATATATACTATATACCATACTGAATTACCACGAGGAGCGAATATAGAGGCGGGAGGCAGTATATACGTGTTACCTCCCCAGCTGTGTATATTCTGTATCCTCCATCCCTCCCCATATACAATATATACACCCAGGAAGTCGTCTCCTATATACAGTATAGGATCAGAGACTAACAACCCCACCGCTATATACAATATCTCCCATATACATCCTGACATGACCGGGTGCTTCACCCCCCATACACTGTCCCCCAGTTATACCCCAGATAAAGCTACAAATGATAAAACCCCTCCCGTTATATATAGTATCTCCCATATAATCCGTCATGTTCTTCATCCCCAAACTATAGGAGTAGCGGAAAGCTATGGATAAGTAAAACCACCCACCCATTATATACAGTATCACCCACAGATACCCCGGATTATCAGAAGCCGCAACTAATACCCCTAACCACTATATATCGTATATATACCCTACATGATTAGACACTATGGATATTAACCCTCCCCACACACACACACACACAGTATATTTCTACAGTGTCCCCTATAGAGAATATATATTATACCCCATATATACCCTAGATGGTTAGAGACTATGGCAAGTCCCCCCACACACACAGTATATACCTTATATGATCAGAAATGATATGACCTTTCAATGGTGTCCCCTATATAGAATATATATATATATATATTATAACCCTATATACCTTAATACTGACTAACCCCCCTATACACAGTTTACCCTATAAGATAGTTGGAGACTATGATTATTTAACACTCCCTATATATAGTATCCTGAGATATACTCCAGGTGACTAGAGACCATGACTATAATAACCCCTATATCTAGTACCCATGGGTGGGGGGAGTACTAGATATAGGGGGTGAAGAGTTATTATAGTTCTAGTCTCCGATCATCTTCGATATATATATATAGGGGTGAAGGGTGGTTATCTATATATCTATCGAAGACGACTGGAGACTATGACTAAGATAATAACCCTAGAGATAATAGGAAAGGGGAAAGGAGGAAAAGGAGCGTGGAGGGTTAATGGTCGCCTTCAATTGTATTGATACCGACTGCAATAGGGACAGAAAGATTATATTGTGCAATGTCCCCTTTTAATATTGCCACATTGTAAAGTTGTCGATGTTACAATGTATAATTGCGACTTTTGTCAAAATTAACAAAGTAGAAATTCTATTGGTTACTATCACTACTTTGATAAAAATAGAAGAGGTAGTGCTGCAAGGATGAATGGTGTATTTGAAGTTCCTTGTAAACGCACTCCGCAAGAGGTTATATTCAAATTCTGTGAGCAACTGCGTATTGCCTAATTGCGTTTTTTGTTATATTGTTTTATTATTTTTAATTTTTAAAACTTTCCAATTCGTTATTAGGTCATGTTATAGTACAATATAGACTGCAGAATATGCCAATAGGCAATACGTTCGTTGGTGCGTTTTATGTACAACGCTGATTATTTTTATCACCGTTATATGTACTTTAGTCAGCAGTATGACCATTATCCTAATGAACTGCCGGCTCTTAAACCACCACGTGTTGTGTTTAGGCCGCAGTGCACACAGATAGACAGGCTCTGTTTGAATTGTAAGTGTAACTTAATAAATTCAATCGTGTGATCTGCTGGTTAGTTAGGCCAGCAGATATTCAAGATGCACGCTGTCAAAGCCACGGCAACTCCGTAGCCTGTGGCGGTATTGCCACCACGTTCGTTCGTTCCCCTTTGTTCACTGCAAACTCAGAACGAACGGAGGTAGTGGCAACAGCACTACAAGGTGTTGAGCTGTCAGTTCGCTCCGCACAGATAAACAAAGGGGAACGAACGAACGTGGTGGCAATACCGCCACAGGCTACGGAGTTGCCGTGGCTTTGACAGCGTGCATCTTGAATATCTGCTGGCCTAACTAACCAGCAGATCACACGATTGAATTTATTAAGTTACACTTACAATTCAAACAGAGCCTGTCTATCTGTGTGCACTGCGGCCTAAACACAACACGTGGTGGTTTAAGAGCCGGCAGTTCATTAGGATAATGGTCATACTGCTGACTAAAGTACATATAACGGTGATAAAAATAATCAGCGTTGTACATAAAACGCAC
Organism: Rhinoderma darwinii; assembly: GCF_050947455.1. NCBI lineage: Eukaryota > Metazoa > Chordata > Amphibia > Anura > Rhinodermatidae > Rhinoderma > Rhinoderma darwinii. Next base: position 7,300,323 of record NC_134699.1, on the reverse strand, counting down.
CAACGAACGTATTGCCTATTGGCATATTCTGCAGTCTATATTGTACTATAACATGACCTAATAACGAATTGGAAAGTTTTAAAAATTAAAAATAATAAAACAATATAACAAAAAACGCAATTAGGCAATACGCAGTTGCTCACAGAATTTGAATATAACCTCTTGCGGAGTGCGTTTACAAGGAACTTCAAATACACCATTCATCCTTGCAGCACTACCTCTTCTATTTTTATCAAAGTAGTGATAGTAACCAATAGAATTTCTACTTTGTTAATTTTGACAAAAGTCGCAATTATACATTGTAACATCGACAACTTTACAATGTGGCAATATTAAAAGGGGACATTGCACAATATAATCTTTCTGTCCCTATTGCAGTCGGTATCAATACAATTGAAGGCGACCATTAACCCTCCACGCTCCTTTTCCTCCTTTCCCCTTTCCTATTATCTCTAGAATTCAATAGGTGGTGTACACCTGAGCATGGAGGGATAACTTATTCCATTTAATTTAAGAATACAAGTGGAGTTCTCCTCTACGAATCTCTTAAGATAATAACCCTTCACCCCCTATATCTAGTACCCCCCCTTATAGGTCGTAGATGATCAGAGACTAAGTTAATATCCCTTCACCCCCTATATATATATATATGTCGTAGATGATCAGGGACTATTACTAAGATAATAACCCATCACCCCCTATATCTAGTATTTCCCCCTATATATGTCATAGATGATCAGAGACTAAGATAATATCCCTTCACCCCCCTATATCTAGTAACTCCCCCTATATATATATATATGTCGTAGATGATCAGAGACTACAGTAATATCCCTTCATCCCCTATATCTAGTAACTCCCCCTATATATATATGTCGTAGATGATCAGGGACTACGGTAATATCCCTTCACCCCCTATATCTAGTACCCCCCTATATATATATGTCATAGATGATCAGGGACTACGGTAATATCCCTTCACCCCCTATATATATATGTCGTAGATGATCAGAGACTACGGTAATATCCTGTCACCCCCTATATCTAGTACCCCCCCTATATATATATATATATCGTAGATGATCAGGGACTACGGTAATATCCCTTCACCCCCTATATCTGGTACCCCCCCTAGACTAAGATAATATCCCTTCACCCCCTATATCTAGTACCCCCCTATATATATATATGTCGTAGATGATCAGGGACTACGGTAATATCCCTTCACCCCCCTATATCTAGTAACTCCCCCTATATATATATATATATATATATGTCGTAGATGATCAGAGACTACGGTAATATCCCTTCACCCCCTATATCTAGTACCCCCCTATATATATATGTCGTAGATGATCAGAGACTACGGTAATATCCCTTCACCCCCTATATCTAGTACCCCCTATATATATATGTCGTAGATGATCAGGGACTACGGTAATATCCCTTCACCCCCTATATCTAGTACCCCCCTATATATATATGTCGTAGATGATCAGGGACTACGGTAATATCCCTTCACCCCCTATATCTAGTACCCCCCCTATATATATGTCGTAGATGATCAGAGGCTACGGTAATATCCCTTCACCCCCTATATCTGGTACCCCCCCTAGACTAAGATAATATCCCTTCACCCCCTATATCTAGTACCCCCCCTATATATATATATATATATATATATATATATATATGTCGTAGATGATCAGGGACTACGGTAATATCCCTTCACCCCCCTATATCTAGTAACTCCCCCTATATATATATATGTCGTAGATGATCAGGGACTATGGTAATATCCCTTCACCCCCTATATCTGGTACCCCCCTAGACTAAGATAATATCCCTTCACCCACTATATCTAGTACCCCCCCTATATATATATATATATATGTCGTAGATGATCAGGGACTACGGTAATATCCCTTCACCCCCTATATCTAGTACCCCCCCATATATATGTCGTAGATGATCAGGGACTACGGTAATATCCCTTCACCCCCTATATCTAGTACCCCCCCTATATATATGTCGTAGATGATCAGAGACTACGGTAATATCCCTTCACCCCCTATATCTAGTACCCCCCCTATATATATATGTCGTAGATGATCAGAGACTATGACTACGGTAATATCCCTTCACCCCCTATATCTAGTACCCCCCCTAGACTAAGATAATATCCCTTCACCCCCTATATCTAGTACCCCCCCTATATATATGTCGTAGATGATCAGGGACTACGGTAATATCCCTTCACCCCCTATATCTAGTACCCCCCTATATATATATGTCGTAGATGATCAGAGACTATGACTACGGTAATATCCCTTCACCCCCTATATCTAGTACCCCCTATATATATATGTCGTAGATGATCAGGGACTATGGTAATATCCCTTCACCCCCTATATCTAGTACCCCCCCTATATATATGTCGTAGATGATCAGAGACTACGGTAATATCCCTTCACCCCCTATATCTAGTAACTCCCCCTATATATATATGTCGTAGATGATCAGAGACTACGGTAATATCCCTTCACCCCCTATATCTAGTACCCCCCTATATATATATGTCGTAGATGATCAGGGACTACGGTAATATCCCTTCACCCCCTATATCTAGTACCCCCCTATATATATGTCGTAGATGATCAGAGACTACGGTAATATCCCTTCACCCCCTATATCTAGTAACTCCCCCTATATATATATGTCGTAGATGATCAGAGACTACGGTAATATCCCTTCACCCCCTATATCTAGTACCCCCCTATATATATATGTCGTAGATGATCAGGGACTACGGTAATATCCCTTCACCCCCTATATCTAGTACCCCCCTATATATATATGTCGTAGGTGATCAGAGACTACGGTAATATCCCTTCACCCCCTATATCTAGTACCCCCCCTATATATATGTCGTAGATGATCAGGGACTACGGTAATATCCCTTCACCCCCTATATCTAGTACCCCCCCTATATATATATGTCGTAGATGATCAGAGACTATGACTACGGTAATATCCCTTCACCCCCTATATCTAGTACCCCCCTATATATATATGTCGTAGATGATCAGGGACTATGGTAATATCCCTTCACCCCCTATATCTAGTACCCCCCCTATATATATGTCGTAGATGATCAGAGACTACGGTAATATCCCTTCACCCCCTATATCTAGTAACTCCCCCTATATATATATGTCGTAGATGATCAGAGACTACGGTAATATCCCTTCACCCCCTATATCTAGTACCCCCCTATATATATATGTCGTAGATGATCAGGGACTACGGTAATATCCCTTCACCCCCTATATCTAGTACCCCCCCTATATATATGTCGTAGATGATCAGAGACTACGGTAATATCCCTTCACCCCCTATATCTAGTAACTCCCCCTATATATATATGTCGTAGATGATCAGAGACTACGGTAATATCCCTTCACCCCCTATATCTAGTACCCCCCTATATATATATGTCGTAGATGATCAGGGACTACGGTAATATCCCTTCACCCCCTATATCTAGTACCCCCCTATATATATATGTCGTAGGTGATCAGAGACTATGACTAGTTCCACCTCCGCCACCACTTGTCCTTTTTGCAGCTTCCTTCTTGTGCACTTGTCTCCGTCTCCCCCTAAAGGGACCTTCCCAAAGTCACACGTCTGTGACGATAAGGTGTGGGGGTGGGATGAAGGTCATTTTATCATCAAAATCCCCCTCCCGCTACCCTCAGCAGTGAAGCCGTCCTTTTCACAAGGTTTCCATACCCCTAGGAAGAATCTGGAACCAGATCCTAGCACTTTAACCCCTTCACGGGTACAGGACGTTTCACCCATGTGGGCCGACCATTCATTTCTTTTATTTACATATTATTTATTTTATTATTATTATTGACGTCCCTTTCGTGGTAATGATGGAGTTAATGGGGAAATTGCGTTCCCCTCCATCTGGTTGAGGTAAGGCCTCCCACTTCTCCTGGCAGAAGGGGGTTAGTTTCCTCTCTCCCCCACCTCTCCCTCTCAAGCCATCTGTCATATAGAATATCTTCCTAATCTGCCCTCATCCTGGCACCTACTCAGTCCCTGGCGATTAACCCTTCTGTTACGAGAGGGGCGCATCCTATATTCGGACTCTTTTCTTGGCGTTAATCAGGGATTGCACGTCCATTCTGCATTCGTTTTCCATGATTGAGGCCCATACGGAAAACGAGGTCAGTCCCTTATTCTAAGGACTAGCGCTACGGCCATAGGCGAACAGACCACTCAGCCGATGCAACCGATACTGAGCGTCATTGCCATTAATCCGTGGTCATAAATAATTTCCAATCTGTTCAATTGGCCGGAACATTTACCAGTCAGATTTCAGAAGAATTTTTTGCATAAAATTGAAAAAAAAAAATCCTCATCTCGTAGATGTTGGGTGACAACCAATCATTCAGGCACTGAAGTGTTCAAAGGGGTTATTACCCAGCTCGCCAAAGACCCGGAATGACATTAATCTACAAAATTATGCAGAAATATATCCGCAGGGCTCTGCCTGTGTTCGTGTCAGTGGTCACTGTAGTTCTTGCATTCTATTCATACACCAGGAAGTTCAGGATGAACAGTGCACGGCATTGTGGTAGGATAGATCATAAAGATGTCAAAATGTCAGCGGCCAGGAACGGCCTGAGAATATAAGGAGAACTGACCACTATTTCTGGTGGGGGGAGTCCAGGCCGAAAATGGCAACCTGATTAAGACCGAGGTGACGGACTGATAACGAGACAGGTCAAGGCGTCAGAAAGCGTTAAAGGGGTTGCCCAGTTTAGAAAACCCATTTCCATACCCCCTATTAAGGAATTGTGAGTTAATAGAGGGGGGGGGGGTCCTCTGTTCATGATCCTCCTTCCTTGGTGAGAGCGGTTACAAAGAGCGTCTCTCTCTCTGGAGGACCCGTCCTGTCCTATAGACAACACACTGATATGAATGGACACTGCGTAATGCTTAATTTCTCCTGTGGTGGCGCTGTATAGAACTGTTACACTTACTGCCAGGTTTCCCCACAAGCCGCAGCTGATCACTGGAGACACCCTGTGATCTGTGTATTCTCAAGGGACCATTCTAACAAGTAGAGATTGTCCAGAGCGGAGAACCCTTTTAAATGCTAAAATTCTGGCCACCTGTGGCCACCACTAGGGGGAGCTTACTGCAGACAGTTTTATTATTGAGTTCAATGTAGAAACTGTATGCAGTATGTGCGGAAGACGCACAGATTTTATCATCTAACTCTGTCTATGAAGGGGATTTTGAGCTTTGTATCTGTTTGCAATTTTACAGAACGTTTTACAGAGACAAGTTCCCTATGATTCACCGCAGGGGGTGGGGTATCCCTTAAAAATAGCAATTCCAAAATGAGGCCCAACCTCTCCCTACAGTGTAGACTGGGGCACAGATCAAGGACACGTAAACTACGGTACTAAACTTTTGCAAAGCAGACTGGGAATAATCCGCCAGGAGTCACTTCCCCAGGTGGAAGATCAGAAGCCGTAAACAAGTCCACGCTCCCTGACTACAGACACCCCTGACTACGCTGCCAGGAATGGGATGAGCCCCTGAGGGTAAACCCTTTTCTATAAACTTTTGCTATCACCAGCTGAGATGGTATTTTTGCTACTGGTGGTTTTTGACTTTGGTCTGTGCCCCAAATATGTTTCTGATTCTTGATTGTTCCATTTTTACCTGACGTCTGTCTCTATCTTGACCGGTCTCTTCCGGCTCCGCAGCCGCCAGGTCCGGCTCCCTGGAGAGGACTGAAGTGAAGAGCGGCTACTATTGGGCTCCGCACCCCAGGACGACCATTCACGTATCTGCTGGTAACATAATATCACAGTAAGGCCCCATGCACACGACCGTGAAAAAACTTCGTAACTGTGGATCGCAATACGGTCCGCAATTACGGACCCACCCGTTTCTATTGGCCGTGGACACCTTTCCGTATAGCTACGGAAAGGTGTCCGTGTCGTAGAACAGTGCCGGGAATTATGGAGCATGTCCTACTTTTCTGATTTTACGGGCCGTGCTCCCATACTTTGTATGGGAGCAAGGCACGAAAATGCGGCCCGCAGGCGTCGGTGGCCGGCCATGCCCGCAATTGCGGGCTGTGATTGTGGGCACGGCCGTGTGCGCGAGCCCTAAGATTAGACATTTTGTGGTTTTCAGGATTCCATGAATTTATCCTTAGGGTCAGTTCACACCTAGCGTAAATACTGTGGGTTTTCCGCGACTGATTTCGTTGCGGAAAATCGTCAGCATAATACAGTAGCGGCAGAACAAATCTCCTCCATACGCCGCGTAAATGATGAGTGGAAAAAACGTTGATCTGCGGTGCGTTTTTTTTATTCCGCAGCAGGTCAATCGTATTTACGGAATCGCTGCTTTTCTGTTGTGGGTTTTCCCCATTGAACTCAATGGCGAGGTAAAAGTCACATTAAATAGCAGATGTTGCGGGTTTTTTTTGCGGCTGATAATCTGCGATTCCGCCATGAAAAAAGCGCAAAAATAAATCTTATAGTTACCCAGAATTCTGTGTTTCTTCGTCTCATACTTCAGGGATGACGTTTCATCCCGTGTGACTGCTGCAGCCAATCACAGGTTGTAGCGGTCACATGGGATGAAACGTCATCCCAGGAGGCCGGGCTGCAGGACGGCGCGGGGATGTGTCGCCATGGCTACGTAATTATGATTCTCTTTATTTTTTTAGGTGCAGTTTTCCGCAGCGGACATTCTGTTAGAAAAACTGCACCACAATCGGGTGCGGTTTTTCGGCCCGGAATTCCCTTCGGCACACAGGGCGGATACGCTGGGTGCTTTGATGCGGCGTATCCGCCCTGTGTGAACATAGCCTTAGGAAAATCTGATTAATACGGCGGTCGACGTGGGAAATGGTATGACTGCTGCCGGGCCGCACAGCGCCAATCTATCTGTTCTAGTTGAGTTGATTGAGACAGTCTGGTTGCTAGGGATGACAATGCTTAGCAACCACATCTTTCTTATTTATCACTGGTTTGTCAAGCAGCGTGTCCTTAGCAATCACTCAGGGTAAAACTTCAACTAACCTGAGGACAAACCGGCTGGACGAGACTTCTGGCCGGCCCGGCTGTCCCTCCTAATCCCGCATTACACATATGTTTGTAAAATACATTTAGATGGAAAATCCTTTTTTTAAAGAACAACCCCGAGTCCTCTGTAGATCAGATCACACCCCCCCCCCCTACTTATTGGTGCACTGGCTGGCATTAATGGGGGCACTGTGGCTGGCATCTCATATCTATCTATCTATCTATCTATCTATCTATCTATCTATCTATCTATCTATCTCTCTATCTATCTATCTATCTATCTATCTATCTATCTATCTATCTATCTATCTATCTATCTATCTATCTACCTATTTCATATCT